>NC_143579.1:232564311-232722764 GCF_048544385.1 Mastigoproctus giganteus
CATTGATCACTTCAAGAAATGTAAGACACCAATTAATATGGTGTAGGGAGTGCAAATCCTGGACTGTAAAGCAGTGGAAAACAGTCCTATGGACAGATGAGTCAAGGTTCGCACTCTACTAGTCTGATGGCCTTTCCTGGGTGTGGCGAATTCCAGGGGAACAGTTCCTTCCTGATTGTATCCTCCCAACAATGAAGTTTGGTGGAGGCAGTGTCATGGTATGAGGCTCCTTTCATTGTTTGTGTTGGGCCCATTAGTCGTTATCGACAAAACCATGAATACTGTGCAATACCAGGGCAACCTGGACTATTATGCACTTCAAATGTTATGGCAATACTTCAAGGAAGGCCCATGTGTGTATCAACAAGGCAATGTGCCATGCCATACTGCTCGGGTCATAACAGAGTGGTTTGAGGACATGGGTGCAGAATAGTTGGATTGGCCAACCCAGAGTCCTGATCTGAACCCTATTGAGCATCTTTGGGATGTTTTGGATTGTCGGGTATGCGCACGTTGAGATCGCCCAAAGAACAGGGATGAACTGGTGGCTGTGTTAAAGGCTGAGTAGAGGAACATATCACCTGACATTTATAAAAAGCTGGTTGATGTACTTTGCAAAGATTGAAGGCCATCATAAAAGTAAAAGGTTTCAGCACAAAATATTAAATGTCACAATAGAAGCTCTTGTTTTGTCTAAAGGCAGGTGTCCAGATATTAATGGTAGGGCAGTTATATATATAGTGGATGACAAAAAACTGCATCATCTTAAAAAAAGTAACATTTGTAGTGAAACATATAAGATATTGTTTGATTGCAATCATTTTTGTTTGTCACAAAGCAAAGGTATTGCCTCAGATAACACTTCTATTGCATCAGTCGTTTCTATAAATACAGTGTTGGAAGGATATACACACTCATTAGTATCCTATTTTGTGGAGGTATAAGCATAGCTCCATATGTTTAGTTGACACCAAAAAAAAAAGTGTAACTGTTGTTCTGTCCCAGGAAGGGCTTTCTACACGTGGTATCGCCGATAAAATGGGCTGCCACAAGTCAACAGTATCCCGAGTGCTGAAATTAAAGCATGAAACTGGTGATGTGAAGAGAAGACCTGAAGGTGCTTCCGTAGCCAGGTGGGAAGGAGCAGCAGTGCGTAGCACACGCTTCTTGATTAGACCGGGGTTCGAGCCCATCACCACCAAATACTGGAGAATGCGGAAAGGTCAGGGAATGACCACCACATATTTCCGGAGCAATATGGCCTTAGTTGCTAATGCTCCTTAAAACCAAATAACAAACAAACAACAAACAGAAGACCTGAATCAGGCCATAAGAGAGTGACTACACCTTCTCAAGATCGATATTTGCAATAGTTATGCCTTTGTAATCGCCATGCTAGTTAGTGCTCCTTATCTAAAACTGGACTTTGAGATGGCCTCTGGTGTTGAAACAAGTGCACAAAATGTCCAAAGACGGCTTTTGGAATGTGGTCTGTATGCCTATCGGCCCAAGACGAGGCCTTTGTTGACCCAACAGATGAGGGAGAAGTGACTTGCTTGGGCTGAAACACGTTTCATGGACAACAGAGTAATCGGACACTATCTTTTCTGATGAATCGAAATTCAACCTGCATGGCTTGGGTGGGAAGTGATATGTCAGAAGATGAAAATTGGAGGCATACCATCCTGACTGCATAACACTGACTGTAAAGTTCCCTGCCAGTCAGATGGTCTGGGGATGCATAGCAATCAAAGGGGTGGGACGAATTAAGTTTATTAACAGAATGGTGAATGTAGAAACCTACACTGCTATCTCTGAGGAGTACCCAAAACCCGTTATTAGGGATCACCACACAGACGTCCAAAACTGGATTTTTCAACAGGACTCAGCAACTTGCCACATAGCAAAATTGGTAAGTTTTATGCTATTTAGATTTAATGATGAGTTTGTCTTCTTGTCTCGCAAGGCTTAAAACATACTTACACCAATGTTTTCCCTCGTTTTTCTCCCTTAAGATGCAGTCATACTTCAGAAATGTTGGCATTACAGCATTGGACTGGCCTGGCAACAGTCAGATTTGAACTCTATTGAAAATTGCTGGAACATAATGTCGTCTAAAATTGCTCAGAAGAAGCCAACAAGTAAGATTCAGCTGCAGGAGAGCATTGTAAGGGTGTGGTACCACGAAATTGGGCAACCATATATCCAGAAGTTGATTAACTCTATGCTAGATCGTTGCAAGGCTGTAATTGCAGCTCGAGGAGGAACAAAAAAATATTGAGGACTTATTTTGCTGATTTACAGTACATAATACTATTACATTAACTTGTCATTTTAGTTTGTACATGTAAATACAATAAAATGTATGTTTGGTTGTCATGATTGCCATTTGCATGATTTCTCGTATTTCCATGAATTATGCATTTTACCCTTTGGGAAGATATTTATGGCAATTTGGTACATCACTTGGGGTCTTTTTATTGGATTTCATTCACAGAGATATATATCACATTTAACAAATGCATTTCGAGCATTTCTGCAACCCAGCGCAAAACACACTATTTGCAAAATTCATAAGTGATAACAGTTTTTTTTGTCTGCCACTGTATATATATATAAAAAAAAGCAAAGGCTGAAGCAAGACAGATTTGGATCAAAGCCAAGGCAAATTCTTGGATCACATTTGTATTCACACTCATTGAGAACTCTAATCCTTGTTCAGTGTGGAGATGAATCTGGATATTGAATAGCAAATATCCCAGTATACAATTTTATTGGGAAGATTATCTCCTTGGCAGATATTATCTAAAATTCTAGATGATTCTTTTGCTGCTATATCAGTGGTTACAAACTACAGCATTGATTTTCCAAGACTTAAAGCACAAGCTGAACAAAGCAAATTGAACTTCTCAACTACTACACATCATTCATATAATTTACCATTTTGAAAAGAGGAACTACTTTCAAATGGGCTGCTGTCTGGATAGTATAAGAGTGTTGCAGAGGTGGATGATTTTTATTATACTGTGATTCAACTTTGCTTTTCTCAAACATGTAAAAGATCCTTCTTATATGCGTAATTATTGTCTGATTTCATTGATTAGCTGCTTATGTTAGAATTTAGTTCTGCATAAGATGGTAGAACAGTTGGTGACTGAGAATTATCCAAATAAAATTCACATTTTTAGGGGGTGTAGCTTGAACGGAGTACACCTATTACTCTTATAATTATTAATCAGTATATTCTGTTGAGAGTTATTTTCACTTTATATACATTGAGCTGGGGATTAAGGCAAACATTAGCCTTTCATGTGAGAAAAACCAAGTCAACCAGTATAGCTATGTTAAAGTGTTTTTTTTTTTTTTTTTGTAGAATTCTGTGCACACATTAGTATACCAGTGATACCGGGCAGGTACAAAATTTCTTGGTAAAGATGACATGGCTGTCAATCAGTTAATTGGAAAAATGAACAACAGCCTAAGGCAGAGAGAAACTTTAGCTTACAATTCTTAATAAGAGAATTATACACTGGCCTACCAGTTCAGTCGAAAATGTAGTGTTTTTATATCTACATGCCTGTGATGTACTGGGCTGCTTGGTTCAAAAAGCCCATAACTGTAATAATTGTAGTTGCTTATAGAAAAGGCGGACAACATCTATTATGGTTATAGTTGCTCATGTAGTGGCAATATTGGTAACCATGGTAGCAGAGTTCATCCATGTATATGTGGAGACAGTGTCTAGAGTTTGTAATGTTCATTTACTTTCTACTATAGAAGCATTGTTTATGGTTTATAATGTATAATTGCCAACCCTTGTAAGGTGGGGGGGTCAAAACAGGCATAAAAAAAAAAAAAAAGATTTTCTGGTTTTTAAAGTTTATGCTCTACAAAAATTTAATTTCACTGACATCATACACATTTTATATTAAAATACAACCATGGGATTGTTTTCCAGTACAATGTGTTTTAAAAAATTAGTAGCA
The DNA here is from genome assembly GCF_048544385.1 of Mastigoproctus giganteus. Taxonomy (NCBI): domain Eukaryota; kingdom Metazoa; phylum Arthropoda; class Arachnida; order Uropygi; family Thelyphonidae; genus Mastigoproctus; species Mastigoproctus giganteus. Next base: position 232,568,298 of record NC_143579.1, read on the forward strand.
TACCTGAGATTTTTCTCTCTTAATTTCTGTTTGATTGTATTTTAGTAATTGAATGATTATGATTTCTTTGAGAAATATACTGTTACTGATTTTGTCCTCTTCAGAAATGTTGAGCCAAAGTGTTGTTTATAACAATGGCTCTGCCATCTAGACTTGGGGGAATTGTTAAAATGCCAAGAATAACTTGGGATAATTTGTTATATTTCAAGCTTCCTTATGCATGCATCAGTTTACTAAGGCCCACTGTCAGGAGCGGATTAAGGTCGGTTGAGGCCCCGGGCGCAGAAGAAAAAATTGGACCCCTTAAAAAAAAGAGAGAGACAGCGAAAATAAAAATACATGTTAACCATTTTTTTAAATAAATAAAAAATATTATGTACTATTAATGTTTTATTTCCAATAAAATTTGAATATAATATATGTATAATATTAATAATAGCATAATCTAGTTAATCTAGTACCAAATCTAGTTTCGGCAAGTGCTGTGGCACCAGATGATATTTAAAACCATTTGACTTTGATAGAGCTGTAATCACTTTATTCTTGAGAAAGCCACGACAGCTGTTACAAGCTGACATCCTCATTTGGAAATGCTGTTTGAAGAAGAGCATGATCTCGAGCTGCTACAATCTTCACATCGTTCTTGAAACAAATCCGATCACACATGCAACAGACTGACGCTATGCTGCTGCAACAGGATCTGGAAAGGTTGAACAGATGGGCTGAGAGGTGGCAAATGAGGTTTAACATTGACAAATGTAAAGTGCTGCATATGGGAAACAGTAACCCCAGAGCAACGTATCAACTCTGCGGTACTACACTGACAGTGGTGGAGAATGAAAAGGACCTGGGGGTAATTGTGCAGGCAGATATGAAGTTCTCTGAGCAGTGCAGACGAGCTGCAAGAGTAGCTCATGGTGTCTTGTCAATGATATACAGGAATTTTTCTAGCAGGGATAAGGAGGTGATTATTCCCTTGTATAAGGCAATGGTAAGGCCACATCTTGAGTACTGTATACAGGTCTGGAGGCCTCATTTCAAGAAGGATGTAGAGCTGCTGGAACGGGTACAGAGAAGGGTAACAAGATTAGTAAATGGAACAAAGGGTTGCTCTTACGAAGAAAGGCTTAAGTTTTGCAAATTACAGAGTTTGGAGACTAGGCACCGGCGAGGTGATCTGATAGAGGTGTATAAGGCTTTGAATGGTTTGAGCATGCTCAATGCCCATGGGATTCTTCATCTTTCTCAGAATAATCAGCTCAGAGGGCATAAATTCAAATTGAGGAAGGATGGATGTCGCATAGATGTGCGGAAATTTGCCTTTGGCCAGCGGGTGGTTGGTTGGTTGGTGGAACCGACTTCCATCACTTGTTGTTGAAGTTGATAGCCTAAACAAATTTAAAGCTCAACTGGACAGGTATTTCGAACGAACGGAGGGGTGAAATGGGAGCGGGTTTTTTTTTTTTTTTTGGCTGATGCTGAATAAGCTTGCTTTCTTGCATCATATGCCTCTGCTAATGCTAATGCTAATAATAATAATCACAAAGTTTTGAACTAATAGTTGAACATATTAGTTCAACTATTAGTTGAACTAATATGTTAAACTAATTTGTTGGGGTTTTGCGTGGGCCCTTCAGAAGTCAGGGCCTAGGGCGCGTGCCCAGTGCACCCGCTGTTAAATCCGCCTCTGCCCACTGTGTAGCAATTAATATGGAAACTTATCAATTATTATGGAAACAGTTATTACCATTATTTTGAAAACTTTTATTAAAGAACAACTGCCAGAACTAATATTACAAAATATCTATTTCTCTATCTTCATTGTTGTTATGGAGTACAGGTAACCCTCGTATAACATGGTAGTTTGGTTATACGAAAGTGTGTTATACGGGACTAAGTACCAGTACAAAAAGGGGTTTACATTCCAGAAGCTAACAAAAATACACCATTTTTTTTTTATAACTATCAGAAACTTAATTTTTATAGTAGTAATAACTGAACAAACGTCTTACCTTACAAACTGTGATACTTGTATGTCAGATAATGTACATTCATTTAATTTTTTCCCTCTTCATTGCTGCTAAGCACAATCTCTTCTGCAGCATCTAGATTTCATGTACCTTCTGCTCTCTTTAAAAGTCACGAACTGCATGCTTCGAAGTCATGATTTTTTATGGTCTCAAATAAGCACAGAACCCAACCCAGGGATCTCCCAACAAAATGCAGTGGACTCCCGCTTTAAAGATATAAAGTCCAAATTTAACTTTATTATCTTACCAATTAACAGTACAAGTAAAAATATACGTGAAAGATAACGTGAAAATCGGAAGAATATTTTCCCGTTAGCAAAATAAAAAAAAATTTATGCTTACGTACATAGCTTAATTAATACGTACTGTAATATGTACATACTAACTAATTGATATTTCTGTTCACTGACTAATATTTTATTTTTTTATTTATTTTTTTATTTTTTGTTGTAAAATTTAAAACAGTAAAAATGATGAGCAATTAATAACAAAGAACATGATACGCATAAGTGAGATATGGAGTAATGAGTTTCTGAAACTTTATTTATGTTTTTTTATATGATTGAATATTTCATGGAAGGGGAAACACATTTCACCATAATAACATGAAAACCCACAGAATTCCAGCTATCGGCACTATATAGCAAATTCAAGAAGATACAGTTTACTACCTGTTTATAATTGATTACACTAACAGAAAAGACCAATAAACCAGAAACTGCAAATTGTTTTTATTGTTTTATGGTAGTGACCTCCAGAAATGTGCTTTAGAAAAATATCACAAAATCAATAACGACTAGCGAGTCAACAGCAGGGATTCGCAAAAAGGAATGGAAACTTTGAAAATTACATCTAACTTATAATATCAGGGTTTCCCAGCAAAAAAGCTCAAAAATGCAGTGTTGTGTAAGATTTCTGACAATTCTCAAACCGTGTTATATAAGTACCGTGTTGTGTGAGGATTTCTGCAATTTATCAGTTGTGTTAGAGGGAAACTATGTTGTAGAAGTACTGTGTTATACGGGGGTTGCCTGTACTTGGAAATTTTTTGAAAAATGATTCACATCAAAAAAATTTGGTTCAAAAATTTGAATAGTGCTGTTGGATGACAAATTGGTTCACCAAATATTAAAAGTAAATATTTAGCATAACACTTCTGAATACTGTTGGCAACTTGCTATCTATGAATTCTGTGTGGAGCCAGTAGATAAAATTGAAAGTCAGCTAGCTGCCAAACTAAGTCCACATTTTAACAAAATTATTCATAAAGTCATTTAGCTTCTGCTGTAAGTGTATTAAATATTTGAAGTTGTAATAGTTCATCTTTAATACAAGTCTTATCACAGTTGTCTGATTATTGCCCCTATTTTGCCTCTGACCACCCGGTTTCCTGCTTCCTGAAGGATGGCACTGACATGTTAGAATTCACTTTTGTGTAAACAAAATCAGTTTATGGTAGCTACAATGTAAGTGCACTCTGAAAAATCATCATTGTGAAGAATGAAATGCTAAATTAACAAAAGAATAAAAACAGTTTTTCTAAGTTGTTTACGTACACTCCCTCGCTCTCTACAGGATTAAGGTCAGTTGCAATTGTTATGCCAATTCAAAGAGTTTTTTGGAACTCTTTGAACACAAGTTCCAAAAGTGTCTTTAAATTAATGTAAAGTTTGTTTATATTAAATCTCATCTAGCAGTGTTATGGTGACAGAACGTGAATGGACTTAATTAAGCCTGGAAGTTAAGCTGAAAATTATACAAGAGGTTGATAGGATGGAATGAAGCAAAACGGATATTGCAAAGGAATGCAACATCCCTTTATCTACTTTATCTGCAATACTGAAAAACTAGGGGGAAGGAGAAAGAAAAAAAACTTGAAGTGTAGCGTGACAATGGAGCAGCGATGGGGTGGGGGGGGAGAGAGAGAGAGAGAGAGAGAGAGAGAGAGAGAGAGAGATTAGATTGTCAACAGTTAAAAGGCTGTGGATACTTGAAATGTAATTTATGCACATGTGCAGCAAGCATTAATGTGGTTATGCAAACTAGCAGTATTCAGTATTCAATTCAGTAGCAGATGAGCTAGCAAACAGCACAGTCAAGGCATGTTGTTTTGCAGCAGAAGTATCTGTGAATGCACCATTTACACTTTCCAACGAAAAATATACTGATATTCATTTTGTGTATGGTTGTTGCAGTATATATGGATAATGCCAATGCTTCTTCCATTGAGGAACGTTGGCAATAATTTACACAATGAAGAATCTCAGACTGATAGGTGTGTATTAAAGATCACCCAGTTTTGCAAGAAATGGTTTATTACTGACTGTCATTGGCATAGTTAGTGGTAAGCTCTCATGGCCTGAAGGGCCATGAGAGCTTACCACTAACTATTCATTCAAGACCATTCCAGGCTGAAGGCCTGGAATGGTCTTGAATGAATGGCTGATCCACTCCTTTCCTAACACATTCATTGTGATCTGATCATTGTGGTACATGGCACTACCTGGGCAATGCTGGAGTCCAAGTCAGTGATGATCTGTTGAAACTCTCAAATTGGCCCAGCCTATACAAGCTGGCTCACCTGGTAAATACAGCATCCTTAAGTTTGAAGAACAACCTCAATTATTTGTTACCAAAACAAGATCTTGAAGAATCACTGTTCTGTGAAGCATCTAGGAATTATCCTGGATGACTAGCAATCCTTTCTTTCTCATTCCCAGTACCTCAGGGAGAAGGCAAAGAACTTGGTCTTCCTTTTGGAAAGAATCACCAGGAGAGATTGAGGACTGAAAGGGAAGTTTCAACTCATATACAGTGCATTGTTTATCCCCATCATTACCTACAGAATGGTTGTCTGCTTTCACTATGTCAACAAGACCTGATTGCTAACTAACTACTCTGTGCACAATGCCTCACCCTCCTACAACTCTCCTTATCCTACCATGTCACCTGCACCATGGCTCTCCAAGTACTAACAGGGAAGCTACCTCTAGACCTTCATGTTGCTATTGTGGCTTTGCCCATTATGTCAGTGCCAACAAATCAATTGTCCACTTCAACATTTGCATGCAGATGCTCACTGACATTCTCAGGGAGAAAAAACATCTGGGATGAAGTCATGACCTTATGGCAGAGTATATGGTCAGCAGCCTAGAAAGGTAAACTCACCTTGAAATTTATCCCCACAGTGTACTTGTGAATAAACCCACAATTCTCTGGTTTGCTTCTAACTTCCAAGCCATCTTCCTCCTTCTTCTTCTTCTTATTATTATTAGCCATATGGTGCAAGGAATCCTGAAGCTTATGCTGCAGCAGCCAAAAAAAAATAATTCCCAAGTTACCCTGAGAGAGAGAGAGAAGTAGTAGTAGAATGGAATCACCAAGAAAGAGAAGAATGATATTATCTGGCTCAGGACCCTGGGTATGCCAAGCCCATACTCACCAGATGTGAGCCTCTGGGGTGAACATGGATCACAGTTCAGTTTATAGCAAGTTGATGGACCTCAGAGTACAAGAAAATGCACTCTGCAACTGTGGCAATGAGGAGGATTGGAATATAATGTGTGTGTGTGTGTGTGTGTGTGTGTGCGTGCCCAGTCTACACTGACCTCAGGATGACTATCATGCACGTTCTGAATAGCATTTAACTTAACCCAAAACATCACCTCGTCAGTAATAGGGAGGCCTACTGTGTTTTTACCATCCATGCTGTAGATGTCTTCAAATTTTGTGCCTCATATAATACCAGACTTGGACAGCAACTCCTGTAACAATCCTTACAACTGCTTAGTAACCTATGGATCCATTAATCACTTCAATCCTGAATGCTGATGCAGTTCTATCTGGCCTTCACCTTGGAGCTCTTCATTGATACATTGCACAACACCACAGATCTGAGTCTTCGTAGAACCTTGACTTGACTGTGATGAGAGGATACTCCGCCCCACTTCAGACTTCTTACCAGCTTTGACTCTGCATTTGCCTATGCCATGGAATGCTTCCCTCATTACCCCTGGGTGGGATCACTGGGTGGTTCCTCTTTACTTGGGTGGGATCAGTGACAGTGATGTCCCTTATAGCCCTGGGATTTCAAGGGCAGGTATCTTGCCCTTGTGGAACTTGCTTACCTTGCTGACTTAGGTAATTGCTACATCCAGGTGGGATTTGAAAATGCTGTTTTACTTTTTACAAGCTGCGAGATTTATCTTTTCCAAGATAAATCTCACAGCTGATAAATTGTACCCTCAGAAAACCTGGCTTTCCCATTGCTGACCTAGGTTTGTCTTGCACCTGCTGCAGAAATGCTGACAATGCCTCTTGTTTCTGTCACAGGATTTATTTTACTATTAATAGTGGCAAATGGTGCAAGAAAGCAAGATTATATACAGTATCAGCCCAAAAAAAAAAAAAAAAAAAAAAAAACCACAGTACTTCCATAACACATTTATCTAGTTCTTCCTTAAATTTATTCAAACTTCCCGCCTCCACAATACCAGATGGGAATTTGTTCCAACGATTAATCGCCCTCTGATTGAAGACAAATTTCTGCACATCCGGCCTGCAACCATCCTTCCTCAGTTTGAATTTATGCTTCCTTATATGTGGTGTGTAATCTGACCAATTCTTGTAGTTTCCATCCTTGCAGACACTTCTGCTTTTTTGTGCAGGATTTTGCCTCAATGTTCAACTGATCTTTCTTCCTTCTTGCTGATGGATGCTCTCACTTCATATTGTGGTATGTTTTTGCTAACTCCTGGTTCCCAGGAGTAGAATCACTGCTAACACTTCAAACCTCCCTTCTCATTGTGGGATTTTTGCCACAAGTTGACTCCACTTGAGAATAACCATAATTCTCTCTCTCTCTCTCTCTCTCTCTCTCTCTCTCTCTCTCTCTCTCTCTCTCTCTCTCTCTCTTCTAACTAAATATCAGCTCTTATACTTGTTTTCTGGATGAGATATTTTCCTTCAAAGATTGACTCAAAATTTGAAAGTCAAGTTTGACCTATCTTAAGGGACAAATATCTTAATGTGGGACACCTTCAATTCTTTTGTTTTTGCCACCATTGGAAAGAGCAGGTTTCAGCTACAAAGATCATGGTTTATCTGTTTTGTGTCTTTGCACTTAAGGCCCTAAAATTAAGCCTAAACATCAAGTAGTTTTATGTGCCATATTGTTATTTTGTGAGATCTTTTTTTGTTGCAGAACACTTCCTTAATCCTGCCTAATGTTTAGAATAATCCAGAAATATATTCTAGAAGAATACCCAAGAATTATAGAATATTCTTGAATTCCAAAAAAACCTGATGAACATTCTAGAACTCTGGAATATTCTAGAATCATACAAAAAAAAAAAAAAGTATAAATAGCTGATATTTGAACCATGCTGTTATTAATGTGTTTTATCTTCATGATGAACAGTTTGTTTATTTTGTTTCTCTATCTTTTATTGTTTGACTGTAATAAATTAAGTTTTCATCGCTTGCAGAAACGTCCACTTATTAGTCAGCATGAAAGCGATGGAATCAGAAGATTTTGCAGGAGATAAGCTGGACTCGTGCACCCTCAGTCATATGGATAATTCTAAATGTCATGTGCTATCCTATACACGCAAAACTGGGTTAAAATTATTTAAAGAATTTGAAGAACAACAGCTGATAGGTAGACTTTGTGGATTAAAACTGGTGAAGAAGACACAATTTGTCTACATCATGAAGCTTTGCTTTTGACAAAATTTGAATTTTTGCAGTGTTCATGTTGCAATCCTTTCCAGAAGAAAAATCTTACGGTGAAAAAAAGTTTACAACCAATTTATTTGTCAATGGCAGACCACCTGAAAGACCTAACAAAGGTAGACATAAAACCAGGCCAGAAGCTGTGCCCATCATGCCGAAAAACAGAAACATCAACTTCATCTGGATCAGACTACGATGACAAAATTCATGTGACTGAAAGCTTGAACACAAGTTTGATAGATATTGGTATTTCTCCTCTGAAATTTCAGCAAATGGCTAGGAGAGGCTCACAAAGCTATGCCAAAAGGAAGACAAGTCAAGTACAAGATGTAATTGCCAGTAAAATTGCATCTATTGGTGGGTTGGATCCAAATGACACCATGGAGCCAAGTGCAAATCATCAGTGTGAAAATTGCTTAGATTACAATGAGCTTCTGAAAGAATTGAAAGAAAAGTTGATGGTATCAAGTCATTCAGAAAAACTTCAAATATTAACGCTAGCTCCAGTTAGTTGGTCTATAAAGAAAACAATGGAAGAGTTTAGTGTCTCAGAAAGAAAAACCTTTAGTACCTTCTTCTTTGGACATTCCACTTACTAACTGCATTTATAGAACTTAAAGCAGAAGAAGGAATCATGGCCATACCTGGAAAAAAGCAAGTAAAGCAAAAGGTGATGGAATTTTTTGAAGATGATGAATTTAGTCGGATATTCTCTTGGAAAGAAAGATTACATTTCCATTAGAAATGCAGATGGAATAAAAATGCAAATGCAAAAGTGACTACTACTCAGCAACTTGAAGAAAATGTTTATAACTTATTGAGATAGAAATGGATCTGACATTGGAATTTCTAAATTTTGTGAACTTCGACCCAAGTGGTGTGTCACAGTTAGTGCACCAGGACATACATATTCTGTATGTGTACATGCACAATACTTCAAAATGTCAAGTTAATGCTAGCAGCAAGTCCTGTTGAACGTGATTACAAGGTTCTCATTGGTAAAACAGTCTGTGATTTGGAGTCAAAAGATTGTATGCTTCATCTTTGTGAAAAATGTTCAGGAATAGATGAATTTAAAAAGTTTCTAAAGAATATTTTTGAAAACAATGGACACACACTGACAGAGATACACTGGACACAAAGCAATTAACAACAGAAGATTTTATTGAAGAGTTGAGTACAAAGATATTTAACCTTTCCTGTCATCACTACATTGCTAAACATCAAAGCTACCATTTGAAGTCAACAAAGGAAAGCCTAATGACAGGAGAATTGGTCATCTTGATTGATTTTGCAGAAAATTATTCACTTGTTGTGCAAGATGCTGTTCAAAGGTTCCACTGGGAGAATAGCCAGGCTACATTGTATCCATTTGTCATTTATTACAAAGAATTTGAACTTCAGAATATAAGTTTCTGCATAATCAGTGACTGCCTTCGACATGACACAATTGCAGTGCATGTGTTTCTAACCAACTTAATTGAATATTTGAAGAGTTTCATGACAGAAATCAGGCACATTTACTACTTCAGTGATGGTTCTGCAGCTCAATACAATACAAGAATTTCAAGAATTTTATTAACTTGTGTCATCATCAGAAGGATTTTGATATCAGTGCTGAAACGAAATTTCTTTGGCACTAGCCATGGCAAGCCACCATGTGATGAATTGGTGGAACAATAAAACGATTTGCAGCACATGCAAGTCTCCAACGCCCAATTGAAAACCAAATCCTGACACCAAGAAACATGTTTGAATTTTGTGACAAGCACGGGACTGGAATAAAATTCTGTTCTGTTTCTAAAGAGGAAATTGAGAAAGTAAGGCCATTTCAAGAGAAAAGATTCATAGATGGTCATATTATTGCTGGAACAAGAGAAAATCATCACTTCATTAATATTGATGCAAGACAGATTCGTGTTTGCAGAGTATCAAATGACACACCATCATCATTTGTAGCTCATGTAGATCAGACTAGTGAAACCAATATTCAATATGTACCAATTGTTAATTTACAACCTGGCCAATATATTGCCTGTATTTATGACAATAATTGGTGGATTGGAAATATTTGTGAAATTTCATTCAAAGAACATGATGTATTGGTAAATTTCATGCATCCTCATGGAGCTGCTTGCTCACTTCACCAGCCTACTAGACAAGATGTCTGCTGGATTCCTGAACAACAAATTATGGCCAATTTTCCAGCTCCAAAAACAACAACAATGGGACAACAATATAGCTTGCCTGAAGTAGTAATATCAACCATCGGTGAAAAATTCCAGTCCATTACGAAGCAGTGATTCAATATCTTTACACTCACTTGCTTATTTCAAATTGTATTGCGTTTTAAATAAATTTTGTTGCAGTTATAACTCCTTTCAAACTTAGAAACCAATAGAACATAATCTTTATGCTTGGAATCCTGAATAAAGACCACTTTTCAGGCTTGGGAACTTGCACTAAAGAAACCCATGCAATTTCTTTTCTTGCCATGTGCACCCCATTGTAAAAAATATAGATTTTTTGTGCATTGGCAGTATATCCTTTCTCCTTAAACCAAAGTATGCAAATATTATGTGGAAAATGTAAAATGTTTAAGGCCATTTTTTAGGCCTTAAGTAGCAAGACACAAAACTGAGAAACCATGATTCTTGTTGTTTAAAACCTGCTCTTTCCAATGGTGGCAAAAACGAGAGAATTGAAGGCCGTTCCACATTAAGATATTTACCCCAGAGATAGGTCAAATTTCGAGTCTATCTTTGAAAGAAAATATCTCAGCCAGCAAACAAGTATAAGAGTTCATATTTAGTTAGGCTGAATTCATGCAGATGTTAAATGGAATTCTCAAAGAAGACGGTACCAAAGGTTTTTATTTCAAAGTTATGATTTTCAAAAGTCTTGCTTTAATTTGTTGCGACAAATTTTTGGTGTTAATTTTAGACCGCATTGTAAAAAAGTGAAGGTTTTTGAGCCTGGACACCAAATGTTTTGCATTCCCTGCCAAAAGTGAACTAGGTATACCAAGTTTCAGGGCACTACCTCTCAATGTTGTGCAACAGTAACACTTAAAACCATCAGCATTGAGCATTCTCAATGCTGATGGGATTCTTCCTCTTGCTCAGAATAATCGCCTGAGAGGGCATAAATTCAAATTGAGGAAAGACAGTTGGAAAGTTGGACATTGAGGAAAGAAAGGATAGATGTGCGGAAGTTTGCCTTTAGCCAGTGGGTGGTTGACAGATGGAACAAACTTCCATCTGTCATTGTAGAAGTTGATAGCTTAAACAGATTCAAGGCAGAACTAGACAAACATTTGGAGTGAGTGGATGGGTGAAATGAGAAAGTGGGTTTTTTTTTGGCTGATGCTGTATAAGCTTGCTTTCTTGCATCATGTGCCAATGCTAATGCCAAAACGTTTGAAAAATTTTTGTGATTTGCTCTGTGTAACACAAGTGATCTCCACAAAAAAGATGCTGGTGCCTCAAGCATACTATGTTTTGAAATGAATTTTGCACAGCTTTGGAAACCTGTTTACACATCTATACCAAGTTTCAACAAAATTGAAGATGGTCGAGCAGGGAGCATCTTCAAAATTTGGCCACTTGACATGGAATCACCCTCATCTTAGAAGACGAATAGTGTGATATACCTCATTATATTCTGTGGAGGTGCAACATTCATTGTTGTAGCATGTGCTACAAGAAATCAATGTGGTCGTGAATGTTGAAGGGGGGGACAAAACTTTAAACTCTGTGGAAGTAGGCTAATATACATTTGCCCCACTTTATAAGCTCTCCATCTTTCATCATGTTGTAAAATAACCACTTCTGTAATAGAAAAAGAATGCTTTCCAAATGTACTCTACTAGTTGCAGATTGTTAAAAAAATTGCTATAAATTGAGAAACAAAATTTGAAGAAAATTCTAAATTACTAATTAATTAGATAAGCTTATAGTAAAAGCAGTTCACATCTAATCTGTATAAGTTTTCATATGAGAAAGAATTAAAATAAAAAAAGACAATAATAAGGAAAAGAAGACCATCTATTTTGAAATACATTTTTATAATAGTGTCATTAACTAAAAACAGAAAAAAAAATTAAAATGTGAAGTCAGCCACACAAATTATAATTTAATGGCAGTATACTTTTTGGAAGTATCACACTTCATCATTTTTCATACTGAAATGTGGGTGAAAAGCTTTGGGGTTGGGGACAGATAGAATGTGATACATTTTGTAAAATGTGGCTGACTTTCTGTTACTTTTTATGCATTTTATTCTTCCTGTGTTTTCATTTGACATCCCTATTAGAAATACATTACAAAATAGATTGCTTTCTTAGTTCCTCATTGTTTTGTTTTTTTATCTTAAACTATACAGACTTAGAAGTGAGGTGCTTGTGATGTATATAAACTTTGTTAATTAATTAGTAATTGATTAATAACTAGAAGCCTTATGGCTATAATCAGACAGTATCAAAGAATACAGCCAGGCCTAGCATAACTTGAGCTTGATTAAGGTGTTTTTCAGTTACTGCTATTTGAAAAAAATTATACCACTTTTTACTTGATGCAAATTTCCATTTAACGCGATCTTTTTTATGTGATAATTGAAAAAGATTCGAATTGTGTGCTAAGAGTCTGAAGGCCAACAAACAAGCATTTGCCCGCTGCCCACCTCAGTGTGTTCCATCAACCATTGGAAAAAGACATGTTACTTGTTTGCCTCCTGCTAATAAAGTCACATGCAGACACATTTAAAAATTCTAATTTTCTACCCCTGTTAATTATGGATAAAAGAAAGAATGAAAAACAACTTGATTGCAATAAAAAAAACAAAAAGTTATTACTTTAGCTGAAAAACTTGAAGTTATTAAAAAACATGAAAGTGGTGCAAACCATGCAAAAATCGTAAGAGATCTAGGATACAGAGAGTCTATGGTACGTACTATCTTGAGCTGTCAGGACGAATATAAAGAGAAAGTTAAAGTTTCACAACTTCTTTTGTGTTACAAAATACCAGAAACAGAACCCCAATAACGATTGAAAGGGAAAGTCTTTATCAATTCATTTGGATAGAAGATTGTTATCAAAAAAGAATTCCATTATCTAAGGACAATATTCAGAGCAAACCTATTAATATTTTTACTAAGCTCGAAGAAAAAAAATATCAAGGGGGGACTGAAACGTTTGTTGCTGCTTCAGGGTAGTTTGAATGTTTCAAAAATCGAGCAGGACTGCATAATGTTAAAATAATATGAGAAGCTGTAGTGCTGATGAAGATGCTGCAGCCAAATTTCCTCCATAATTGCAAAAAATCATTCAGGATGGTGAATATGACGATCAGCAAATATTTAATGTAGATGAAATGGGCCTATTTTGGAAATGGATGCCAATTAAAACTTGTTTGGCTGAAAATGAAGCATCACAATCTGGGTATAAAATCTCAAAAGATCGACTAACACTTTTATTAGGAGGTAACACTGAAGGTGATTTTAAATTGAAGCCTATGCTTGTGTACTGTACACAAAATCCTAGGACTTTAAAAGGATATAGCCATCGAACTCTTCCAGTCATTTTGCATTCAAATAAAAAAGCATGGATGACCAGAGCCCTATTTGAAGATTGGTTTACGTCTTATTTCTGTCCAACAGTTTTGAAGCCTATTGCAAAACAAATAGTCTTACTTTTAAAGCTCTGTTGCTTGTAGATACTGCACCTGGACATCCTTCTGCACTTGGCGACTTAAATGAAAATGTGAAAGTTGCTTTTTTACCGGGGAATCATTGGAAACATCTTTTGCTCAAACTATTTTACTGGCTTCAAGGATGCAGTTCAAAAAGTTATGGAAGACAAACTAATATTAGTAATGACCTTGGTTTCAAAGGCTTGGATACAGCTAACATTCGAGAATGACTGAATTTGCATTCCGAACAGCTAAGTGTCTATGCTCTCCTTCAAATAGAGGAACAGTGTGCATACAAAGAAGCTGAAGAAAAAGAGTGTGAGCCAGATGAAATTGTTACTGCAAAGGAGATAATGGTAAAAGAACTAGGCGAAATCTTTGGCGAAGGTAATGGATGTTGATCCTAACATTGAAAGAAGAATGTTATTTCACCAGGGCCTAGAGAAGCTTGTTGTTGACTATCGAAAATTGTATGATGCAAAAAAGAAAGCCAACACTGTTCAAATGACTGTGTTCAAATATTTCCGTAGCAAATAGTTAATTTTTTCATTATGTATTTTAGGCAATAAACATTTAATTCTTAATTATTTTTATTATCTTTTACATGGTATTCAGATAAAAAGTTATTTAAAAGGTATTTTTAAAATTCTTTATGGACATTTCTGAAGGTCACGGACAAATTATAATTTTTCCTATCGATTGTTATATTCGATTAACGTGTTTCCATTTTGTGTGATGCACTTGTGGGACAAATTAATTGTGTATATCAAGGCCAGCCTGTATTCTAAAGAAATTTCATCCATATTTAAAACAGACTGAATTATAATTCTCAAATGTTTTCTCTGATATTTCATATGCATGTCATTTATCATTGCCTTTTATTAATACAATTTTTTAAACCTTTTCCAAGATCTACGACTGTATCGGGAAAACTCACCAAAGAAACAGAGCAGAAAGGAGTGGGAGTGTGTATGCTTAACTCTTTCAGATTGGCATTGTTTTTTAAAGCAGTTCAGGAAGACGACAAATCCTCAAGAAAGAGAACTTTACACATATCTTAACTACCAGCTCTTTCCTGTTATTGAGGGTCAGCTTGAGGTAAATCTTTTCTGATTAAAAGAGTGAGTAATAGAGAGTGTGATTATACAAAACTTTTTTGCACTACTTTTTTGTTGTTGTTTAAAACTAAGTATTAATTAATTTAAAAAATAGTTATGGCTTTTTATTATATATGTATTTTGTTTCGCAAAGCAGAGGTAAGTTTGATTAATGGTGATCCAACTTTATAATTCACTAATGATTTAGAAATGAGAATCACTATATTTTTTTATATTTTATTTATTTTTTTCACTGGAAATATTGCATGCTAATACAAACTGACAATGTCAAACCAGGTGTGTACATATCCCTGCAGACACCTAAAATACTTACTGTTTTAATATTGTGTAAGGTGCAAACAAAGGTTTTGGGACTGATTTTGCATCTTGGAATTTGTTAAAGTAAATTGAACTTGTCATATCATGTTTGGTTGCTCAATTTGACATAGTAATCCCTGAATCAACCATTTTTCTATAGTCTAAATTAGCATGCATTCAGTAGAAACGTGTCTTATGTGTTTTTTCACATTTTAAAATGAGTGATTTTACTGAGCTGCAAATTTGCACTTTTTTTTTTTTTTTTTTTCAAATTTTGGGAAAGTGCAGCAGAAACCCACAAAATGTTAAAAACAGCTTCCAGAAAGGATACTGTGTGGTGTTTTAAAATTTTTCAGTGGTTTGCAAAGTCTGAAGAGCTGCTTATGAACAAGCAAAATGTGAACAAACAAAGCAAAAGCTTGCTTGTACACAAAGGTGATCTTGCTTTTCAACTTAAAAAACCATGATTCCATCACTGGTGTTTTTGATCTGATCAGGAGTGATTGATGTTTAACTATACACTAAGTTGCTAGTGAAATTGGCACTAAGGGACATGTCAATTAAGATATAGGAATGTGACACATTTCAGCCAAGTTTGAGCTTACATCTTCACTGATCGTAGAGATTGGCGAGTTCGCACATGTTAGAATCTTCTTCAATATGCTGATGCTGATGCACATTTCGTTTCATCCATCATTACCACGCTTCTCGATTAGACCGGGGTTCGAGCCCGTCACCACCAAATACGGAGGATGCAGAAAGGTCAGGGAATGACCACCGCATATCCCCGGAGCAATATGGCCTTAGTTGCTAATGCTCCTAAAAACCAAATAACAACCACCATTACCACTGACGAATTGCGAGTGTATACCTGTGACCCAGAAATAGTCTCAGTCCTCTCACTGGTAGACTCTATTTTTTGGAAACCCCCCCCCCCCAAATTTTGATTAAATGTGAGGGGTCGTGCTTATATTTTTTTCAAGCAAAAAGCAATTTTCATTATCAGTTTGGCCCACATGGTCAATCAGTGAACTAGGAATACTACATAGCAGTTCTGTGGTGATTGATACTGATAGAGAAGATTGTTTGCTGGAAAAGTGGGCATCAGTGAATTGGTGCTTGCATTGTGACAATGACACTGTACACTTTGGTGCTTTCCATTCAACAATTTCTTGTGAAGCATTCCATCACTAATCCAGCGTATTCACAGGATTTAGGTTTCTTCCCATAATAACACCCTGAACACATAAAAAGGAGTAATTTCTGAATAGGACCTTATCAGCATCTCCAAAGAAGAAATTAAAAATGAGCTGGAAGATCAAATCAAGGTGTTATAGCTGTGAGGAGGATGAATTAAAGTAACTAGAAATGGGACACTTACCCCAACCAGAAATCAGATATCTAAATTGTAACATCAGACTATACATTCCAAATCCTCTCCATTGCTTTAAATACCAAAAATATGGTCATTCATAAATGGCATGTTATGGAGTTGCTATCACTTCCAACTGTGGATCTCAGTAACACACCAATCAGAACTGTCCAGCCAAGCAACCGAAATGTCCAGACTGCAAAGGTGACCATTCTGCCTATTCCAAAACTGTGAATATATTAAGAAAAGAGAAAAGCAGATACAACAGTGTAAAGTAGAACGTTGTGTCACATACCATGAAACAAAGTGAACTGTACTCCCGACTATCATAAACTGACCTTCCTTTGCACAGGTCATAAGAAATTGGCATACAATGGAGACCCAAACAGCTTTCACAATTCCTACAAAGAATTCCATTTCAGAACTGGCTTGAGTGCTGCTTATAACATCCCAGCTGTTGTTATGTTGTTGTTATTTGGTTTTTAGGAGCATTAGCAACTAAGGTCATATTGCTCCGGGGATATGTGGTGGTCATTCCCTGACCTTTCCGCATCCTCCATATTTGGTGGCTCATGGGCTCGAACCCCGGTCTAATTAAGAAGCATGGGCTGCTCCTGCCCACCTGGCTACGGAGGCCCATCCCAGTCAAAACATCAAGAGAAACTCACCAACACACCACTGTCCTTACCTCCTGATGCAAAACACTCAGAAACAAAAACCCTCAAGAAAAACATAATGTCATAAGCCAGAAGTCAACTGAACAAATGGAGACAGAAGTGACCAACCAAGCAGATGAATTAGTACTAAAGATTTTTGTGGATGAAGAGATGGATATTGGTAAACCATACTTCCCCAAAATGGAAAACCTATGTTTAAAAGATTTAAAACAACATCTAGGAAACAATATGAAAACGTCTCCAAAACCAAATAATGAAAACCATAATCCAGTGGAACTGCAGAGCATTCCGCACTAACATGCATGATATATATGCAATCTCATTACCCAACATGTTCCGCTATGCCTTTGCTTATCAAAAAGACAGAGTGACAGGCGGCATGACCCATGGTGGTCTGTCAGTATTAGTAAATTGGATAGTCCCACTAAACATGACCCTTGAAGCAGTTTCAGTACACGTGGCCATTAGATCCCCCATAACAGTTATAACAATTTATGTTCCACCAAATCGAGAATTACTACAGCAGGATTTAGAAGACAGTAGTGCAGTTACATCCCCCTTCTGTAGTCTGTATACTTCAATAGACATAGCAGTGTGTGGGGTAATACAACCATAGACCAGAGAGGAAGACAAATTTAAAATGGATAGAAGAGAATGAATTAACCTTGTTGAATGATGGCAGACATATATATATATATATATATACACATCTTCCATCAGGAAGTAATACAGCTATCGACCTATCTCTATGTTCTCCAACATTATTTCCTATACTTGTTTTGCCAATACACAGTAATCCTCTCAGTAGTGATCACTATCCAATAATCATTACCATGGCATTAGAAACTGCATGTGAGTCACGTAGAAATCTCAGATGGAAAATAAATTAAACAGATTGGGAAACATAAATCTATTGCAAAATTAAATACCTATACTGTTAACAAAAACCGTTAGATGCAACAGTACAATATGTAACAAATAAAATAATTCAAGCTGCTGAGCTGACTCTTCCAAAAACATCAACAAATTTCCCAAAATCACATTGGAATGAAGAATGTTTATAAGCTAAAAGAGAGCAAAACAAAACTTGGAATACTTTTTGAAGATATTCAACTACAGAGAACCTCATTGTTTAAGAAAACATGAGCAAGAGCCAGTAGGAAAGCATCCTGGATAAAATTTGCACATTACACAGTTTCACACCATCTCAAACTGCCCCCAATTAAATCAGCAAAATGAATGGCAGATACCAAATTAATCCAAATCTGATCCTAAACTCGAATGGACAGATCACTGCTGAGCCTTCAGAAATAGCTTTTTGCCAAAAAATCAGTTATAAATACGTTTTCAAATATGCAAATTTTTCCACAACAAATGATGAACAGTACAACCTTTCTTTAACATTGCATGCTTTAAAACATTCATGCAGTGTTATCACAGACAAAGAAAAGTGCTCTAGGACCAGATCAAATTCACTATATGATGTTATAGCAACTTGATGGCCAATCTCAAATGGCATTACTAGAATTATGTAACAGAATCTTCCTAGAAAACCAATTTCCAGACAGTTGACATGATGCAATAATTCTAGCCTTCCCAAAACTGGGAAAAGATCTCTCTGACTCACGCAGCTACCATCCAATAGCTCTATCAAGTTGCCTAGGAAAAGTTATGGAAAAAATTATCAGCGCTTGTTTAGCATGGTTTTTAAATAGTAATAACCTTCTTGACTCAGCACAGCAAGGTTTCAGAACAAAACACCCAATGCTAGACTTACTTATCAGATTAGAAAACAGTGTATGGAATGCCTTTATCCAAAAAGAACATCACATCACGATCTACTTCAATATAGAAAAGCTTATGTTAAAGCATGACATCATGAAATTCTTCAAAACCTATATCACCTTGGATTATGTGGACATTTCCTTAAATATATCCAAAATTTCTTACAACAGAGGACATTTCAAGTTAGGTTGCAGACTGCCCTTTCAAAAGTTTTCACCCAAAAAGGCGGCATACCTGTGGGTTGTGTGCTTGGCACTACTCTTTTTGCTATCAAAATAAACTCGATAACTGAACATATATCAAAAACCATTGATTCTACTTTATTTGTTGACAATTTCAGTGTTTCTTCTCACTCAATATGCAGAATATAGAATAGCAGCTACAAGGAACAATAAACAAAATGAGCAAATGGGTTCAAACAAATGGCTTCCAGATTTCCACACAAAAAACTGCATGTATACACTTTTATAGGAAACAAAACCTACGCCCTGATCCTGAACTGATACTTGACGGACATGAGATCCCAGTATTATCAAGCACATAATTCTTAGGGCTTATCTTGTATAAGAAACTGACTTTTCTTGAACATATTAAACGACTCAGACTTTTATGCCTCAAGAAATGAAACATATTCAGAGTCCTTTCTGCAAAAACTTGGGGAGCAGATCAATATACATTTCTTAAACTTTATCGAGCAATAGTATGTTCCAAGTTAGATTATGGGGCACCTGTTTACAACTCAGTGAAACCAAGTGCACCGAGATGGTTAGACCCCCCAAACACCACAGTGCCCTGTATAGCACTTGGAGTTTTCTGTACTTCACTTGTACAAGGCCTTTATGCAGAAGCCTATGAATCTTCACCACAGCTTAGGTGACAGAACTTGTTATTACACTATGCTGTCAAGGTAAAATTTATTACCAATCATCCAAATAGAGACTTTCTATTTTCATCTTATTGGAAAAACATATGCCAAGCCCACTCACGAATGAACCAACTTGCCAGCATCTATCTAAAAGATTTATTGTTAAGCCTAGAGCTTAATTATGACAATATAACTTCTACTACTACTGCACAGAATATTCCACCATGGAGTATATTTCAGCTGATATATGACCTGTATTTTCAATCCTGGGGGAACAACTTTATCGAGAATAAACTGCCAGCAGCTACATAAAGCATACAAAGTCCAATATGAACATCACTTTCTTATATACCAGTGGGTTAAAAACAAATTTGTATAGGAGCCGTAATTCATTTCAAAGATAACACCCTCATCCAACAACTCTCAAAAGAATGCAGTATTTTTACTGCTGAATTACGATGGCCGTAAACCAAATTAAATGTAAACAGATTATAAACCGTATAATTTTTACTGACTCGCTCAGCTCTTTTATTGCCTTGCAGAATGCTAATATAACAACTCACCCGGTTCTACAACAGGTCCAGTATTCAATATTGATGGAACCCCTTCCCCCACACCGATTTGGGTCCCAGATAAGAATAATCAAGTACATACCACTTTGGTTGAAGATGATCTAGTTTTATTGGGAGACTCTATTGTTAGGGAAAGGGGTAATATTTTTTGTAATAAAGATAGGTGGACCAGAACCTGTGTGTGTGTGTGTGTGTGTGTGTGTGTGTGTGTGTGTGTGTGTGCGTGTGCGCGTGTGTGTGCGCGTGTGTGTGCGCGTGCGCGCAGCATGCGCTGGGCTATCTGGGACCACTGTGCTCTCCTTTATGAAACCAAAAACCCTTCCCTTTACCCTTGATGGTAGTTATATCTTTAAGTAAATCTCAAATCAGAACTCTGATCACTGCCACTTAGTGGTTATTTTATCTACAGATTTTTAATGAATGAAAGATCATTGCTGATAATCAGATCAAAAGTATTCCCCCCCCCCCCCCATGGTACCTCCATAGCCAGGTGGGAAGGAGCAGCAGTGCATAGCACACGCTTCTTGATTAGACCGGGGTTCGAGCCCATCACCACCAAATACGGAGGATGCGGAAAGGTCAGGGAATGACCACCACATATCCCAGAGCAATATGGCCTTATTTGCTAATGCTCCTAAAAAAAAACCAAAATAACAAATAACAAAAATCTCTCTCTCTCTCTCTCTCTCTCTCTCTCTCTCTCTCTCTCTCTCTCTCCCTCTCACCCCTGCAGCTGTAGGAAACTGTCATCCAATAAATCCACAAATTCTTGCTAGTGTGACAGACTGACTCAATGTTGCACTGGCCACTCATGTACTGCCTTAGATTTCATGTGCTTCTTAATTAAGAGCACAACCCCCTCCTGTCTGTACACATTGTACTCCCTATATTCAAATTCTACATCTCCTTATGTCTGAGTGGCACCATGTCTCGGATATTCTTATAATGCATCTGATGACTTATCAGTACTTCAAATTTATTTATTATACTCCTAGCATTAGCGTACATGCAAGTATACATGCACATGTTCTTACACACAGTTACCCTAATGTAGCCCATTTATTTTCTTGTTCTCTGATGATCCACAGTGGAGTTTGAAATCCCTGACACCTTGCTTCCCAGGCATGCTTCGAATAGAAGCAGTGCAAGACTCACTTTCAGTTCTGCCTGCGGCTCTAGTTAATCTATTAGTCTGTTTATCCCCTCCCCCCCTAAAGCTAACAGTTTTCTGATTCTCCTATCACTGCCTTGATAACATCAGCAAATATTCTTGCATCCCTTTATTTAAGTGTATCCCCACAGATCATGCTGAGAAAAATTGTACCCCTTAAGTCTTGGACAGTCTCTCCAGATTGATTGACAAGGCTCTGAACATGTATTCCTTCCTATTGTGCTTGGTCAGAATTGCAGACGCTATCAGATTCAAGCCTAACTCATGACTTTTTCCCAACATTGCCCTATACTTGTTAAGTATCCTCAGATCTCCTACTCTTGGCACATTTACAGCATCAGTTGAAGCATTTCTCTGTAATAATAGAGTGGGCCAGCAAATCAGAATGTGCTATGGGGGATTTCAACTTTCCAGATATTGACTGAAACTTGTGGATTGGTCACTCCCATAATAGCAGGAAATTTCTGAATTTATTAAATGACTGTTTTCTGCACCTAGCATTTTAGAGACACAATGAGAGAAAGCAGCACCTTGATTGGATTATCAGCAATGACTCTTAATGTAAGGAAATTCTCCAGAATCTATCCATTTATATTAAAAGAAGCAGCAAAAAGAGGAAGGCAAACCTTTTTTGTAATTATGAGAGCAGCCTTGGATTCAGGGGACATTTCTATAGATTGATGATGTGCAAATGTTTCTGTGATTCACAAATGGGATCCATGGGAGCTTGTCAAAAATTTGATAAGATTCTTCTCTTAACCCAGCACTATTTCGAGCATCATCCTCTGTAGTTGTGTTGTGTATTAACCAGAATATCAATGGCTACAAATCTACTTGAGACTTTTGATGCATAAGCTTCAAAAAATAAACAAGAACTCGATATTATCTTCCTATATATATATATATCAGCAGGTTTTGACAATATCTTGATAACAGCTTTTAAACAAATTTTATCATATTACTTAAAAATACAAAAGCCAATATCCTGAAGATTTTATGACATTCTGGAGAAACAGTGACTAATATCTCTTTTGATGGCTTGAATGCTCAGTACATTTCCTACTGAGTGCCACAGGGAGGACTTTTTCTCTCAGTGTTGTTTCTTGCGCTCAAACCCTTTTTGGTAATGGGAATAAAGCTAACTTTATAAACATGTGCTGATGGTTGTAATTCATCAGATATTCAGATCAGAAACAAGTTGGGAATACATCAACAAGCCAATAGCAAAAAGAATGAATGAACTGGAGTATTATCTAGATTGTATAGGCATACATTTAAACCCAATTAAATCTGCCAATGTTGGGGGGGGGAAGCAACAATATCTTCATACAGGTAAGTGGATGCAAAGTATAAATATGAATGGTTAAATTCCCACAGACCTTGGCCTAGAATGGGATGAGAGACAACTTTATCTGAGTAGTTAAAACAAGAGTTAATTGTCATTAGAAACTTGGATCTAATTAAAAAAAACATTGTGAAATGTGTTCTTTCCATCTCATTGTATGTTTCCAGATTTGGTTCTCTGTCTTACCAAATAATGTGAAAACTTTTCTCGGTATTGAATACTGGCTTTTGAGGTGGCTGAACACGATCTTGAACGAACCTTGAATTTATCATTTCTTAAGCCATCTTACTTTCTGTCTTCAGTATTCCTCCTTGGAAATAGATAATAACCACAAAGAACATATTCACATTAGCGTAACTGCTAACACAAAGGCTGGATGCTCCCGGCATAGACAGGTGAACTCTCATCAGTGTTGGGCTTTCATCGAGGCTCCTCAAGAATGTTCAGACAAGATGCCCTCCCCAAAAACCTGAACACCCTGAGTCACTTTTACCACTAAACCCCATGGACCTTTAATCAGCTACAAATTGAACCAGAAAAGCTTTGCAATTATGGGGCTTGTTATTGAAAAGTCTTTGCTGGCTCATGCCATCTAATGCAACTTTAGTGGACATCTGGATAAAAACAGCTGCCAAAGTAAACAGTTTTGTATCTTGAGTTAAACTGTAAAAAATTCTGTACCATATTAAAGTATGCACCTATGGCAATACTCAAAGGGGCATTAAATTATGATGCCATAATTAAAACTGGCTTCTGATATTCTAAACGTCAGTCTCCAAAGTTATACAAATATGTAAATCATAATTTATGTAATTTTAAACCATGTTGCGCATAATCTTTCAGGGTGAATGTCCCACAGACTATGTAACCTCATGCTCATGGGATCTGTATCACACCTCTGCATGTAACTCACACCCTTGTAGCCACTGGCTGTCCTGAAGAGAAAAGAAATTTATATTAATAATAATAATAATAATAATAGATATTTTTATCTGAAGAAGACTAGTTGTTTTAAATTTGCATGCTACAGAATTAACCACCTTACTGTTCATGTTCTTAACACCATTTTTACTGTTGTGTGAGACCAGCTCAAAAGTTGTGTTTCAGCTGAAGCCTAAATATTTTATAATAATATGTACAATATATAAAATATGACAGATATGATATATATTGCCTGTTCTGGTTCTGAATACCATTCCTTAAAGTAGGTCAGGGTTTGGGTTTGGGTATGATTAGGGTTTGGTTTGCTCATGCATCATTCTTTGGGAGTGTATGAGCTGTGTAATGGAATAAAAATAAACTGAATGGGGTAAATTATTCTAATTTTTTTTTTTTTATATTAAAAACATTATAGTAATTTAAATAAGAACAACTATTGAAAGACATGTTTCCACCCAGACCATACTCATATATCATATTTTTCCTTGCTGTCTCATTAGTTGACCTAGAAAGTAATTAACTGGTTCAAATAGTATAGAATAAAGGTGGCTTTTTGAAGAAAAGCAAGTGGTAGAGTTTTTCCTAGTAAGAATGCTACAGTGTTTTCCTCAAAATATATACATGTGAGAGAAGAGAATTAGTGTGACAATCAGTTCATTATTGGAAAAGGGATAAATTTCTGATAGAATTAATGATTGATGAAATATGGAGGCGCCTCCTTAGCCAGGTGGGCAGAAGCGGCAGTGCGTAGCACACACTTCTTGATTAGACCGGGGTTCGAGCCCATGACCACCAAATATGGAGGATGCGTAAAGGTCAGGAAATGACCACCGCATATCCTCGGAGCAATATGGCCTTAGTTGCCAATGCTCCTAAAAAAAAATAACCAAGATGAAATATGGATTTATCTTGTGTGTGTACACATACCCCTTCCCCCCATCTCATCTACATATTGAATAACATTGTATACATATATTTTCTAATTATCTCAAATTTCATTGTACTGCAGAGTTATATTTTTGTTTTGTTTTGAGAAAAGAGGAAAAATGGGTGGGGATGAGAGAGAGAGAGAGAGAGAGAGAGAGAGATGAAAAAAGACAAAGTGAAATAGTTTTAATAGTCAGATGTTAAAGATACAAATATCTTAAACTTTGGTGTAGTTGGTATAAAAATGTTGTCCTATAAAAGTTTGTTAATGTTATTTAACAGGTAGCATGTTATCCTATAAAAATTGTCCTGTGAAAGTTGGGTAATATCATTTAACAGGTAGCATGTATGTTAGGTGTATTAGGGTCTCCTGGGTAATGTAGGTGCCATTTCCCATTCATGTCCATGCAGGTGAAGAGCAGTAATTGGTGGATGTCTCTGAACTGCAGCTGCTGAGCCATGGAGTCATTAACCTTTGTAGGTGGGAGAGACAAGATGGAGGTAACTTAAAGCATGCCTAACACCTTACTTACACTTAAAAAACAAAAGCTGTGTATTCTGCTACAGCAGTACTGTGTCATTTAAAAAAAAAAAAAGTTTTCATGTAAGAATATAACTTAGATGCATATCAAGCTGTTTGTCAGAATGTTGGTAACAAAATATATTACAATCAAAGCTAAAGGGAAAGACATTCAGAAAATAGGGCAGAAAAGGATACTTTACATAAATGCATGGAAATAGTAGATATATAAATGAAGCTGAGCAGTGAAACTGACATAAACTACCCACACCAAAGGAACTGCTTTTATTAGAAGTTTTCTGCAGGAACTCAAGTTCACCTGTTCATAATAAAGTTTTAATTTCTTTAGATCTTGAAACAGAGAATTTTGTTGAATTTATAATACATTGCAGTATTAAATGCCGTGTGTGTGTGAATTGGAAATGTCATTTTTATTGTTAGCAAATTATTTGCTTTCCAATATGTAATGTGTGTAAACAAGTAATATTTTAAAAATATATTTGATAGTTGTGTCAAGCATTTTGAGAAATTATATGAAGTGTTTTTATGAAGAGGAATGATTAAGTCACCATAATTTTGTTTCTGTTATTATACTGGCCAAACAAACTACCATGTTATGCATATAAAAAAAAAAATAACATAAAATAATAATAATAGATAATAATAATAATACAATACAATACAATTTTATTTATCAATAGAATTCGTTTACAATAAATGAACTTGTTAAGAAAAGTAAATTTCTTGACAACAAATTGTAATTCTTCCTTTACAACAGTTTTGTACAAATTTGCTATCTTATAGAAAAGACTATGAAGTCACTACACATAGTATATTCCACACTGTAAACAGAGGTAGTAGTTTATCTGCATATCAATTCTAATCTATGTGTCACTGAGTATCAAGAATTTTCTTATTAGGAATTTTAATTTGGAGATGGGATAACTTCTCCTGAGCCTGAAATCAATGCTAGCCAACAAGTTGTTTATTATATTCATTGTGAGCCTATCTCCAAATCTATTTAGTATCCTAGGGTGAGGCAAAGTAATTGCTTTTGGGTTCCTTCAATTTTGTGAGACATTTCTTTGCAGATTCGACTCTTCAAAAATAGTGTTAGATTTTTTAAGAATAGATTTAACTTCAGTTTTTGAACTGGATACAGTATTTTATATTTCAAAAAAAATTGCCTTCTCTTGTTCAGGTCATTCCAAGAGTTTGTCCCCATTAAAAGTTTCAGAATCCTATTCATTAAGTTGTTTATTGCCCTTATTTTTGTTTTATTTGCTCGTGCCCATATATTTACTAAATAATTGAGGTGGGAGTCCACTAATGCATAAAATAAGGTAACCTTTGTTCTAAGATTTAACTTATTCTTAATGTAGTAGAAAAAATACACATAAAATCTCATTTTTTTGTACAAGTTTGTTATATGCATTACCCAACTTAGACAGTTGGGTAATGCATAACTCAATCCATAACCCAAGGTAACAATGATTTGAAACTTCTTCCACAGTTAGACATTTGCAGTTCTTGAAATTCTGATCATGTAGGCAATCATGTTTGTGCAATTTGATAGAGGGTTGAATGTCCAAGGTTTGATGAGGAGATCTTATTACCAAAAATTTTGTTTTTTCAAAGCTGAGTGCTAATTTATTATCGTGCAACCAAGTTTGTAAATGTATTGCATCCTGTTGTAAATCATTCGCCATTTTTGTTAGGTTCTTTCCTGTTGTATATAAGATCATCTGCATAAATTTTTATAAAGGAGTTGTTAATCACTTCGAATATGTCATTTATATAGATGTTGAACATGATTGGCCCAGCATGAGTGCCCTGAGGTACTCCTCTCTTTACATTATAAGATTTTCCCTTTGTATTTTCTACTTCTACTGTTATTTTTCTCTTGGTTAAATAATTTGCTAGGAGTTGATTGAGTCCTCCCCTTATACCATATTTCAGTAATTTCTGTTGCAGTATTGGGATATCAATTAGGTCATATGCTTTGGTCAAATCTATAAAAAAAATCAGTATGAAGTTATTGTTGTTTAAATTTAAGTTTAGAAAGTCTACTAAGTTCTCTAATAATGTCTGTGTGCTCTTGCCCTTCTGATATGAGAATGGAGTTGTTTAACAGTCCATATTGATGTAAATATTTGCTTATATGGGAAAACATGCTATTAGCTCTACCAAGAGAACAGAGAACTGTTCTTTGTTTCTCTTTACCTCGGTTACTGTAATACAGTCCAGTCCGTAAGATTTCTTGTTCTTTAATTGTTCTATAATTTTAAGAATCTCAGTATAATGTGGAGCTAAGACTACACAAGAGTTCATTATCTGAGGAAGCCTATCTTGTTGAGTAAAGGAATCTTGGCAATAATGTATTAAATATCTGTTGAGATCTAATACAGCTTTGGCAAACATATTTGCAGCCTCATATTGTTTGTTTGCACCAGAAATCTGCTCTACTAGTGTTTTAATTTGGTTTCCCCTTGACTTTTTCTTCCTTGTACTTAACATGTTATTTATAATGCTCCATTTATCCTTTTGTGTTATCTGCTTATCCATGAAAAGATGATTGCAATAAGTGTTTTTTTGCTTTTTTATCATACCTGTCACTTTATTTCTGAGTGTTTTATAATTGTGATAATGTTCTTTCTTTGATGGATAATTTCTATACTGCCTGAAATATTTATCCCTTTGTACCATTAGTTCTTCTATTTCTTTAGTCATCCAAGGTTTCCTAAGCTTAATCCTGCTACTCCCAGTGTTTGTGTTGTTGGCTGTGTGATTAACTTTTCTCTCTGTATTAAACCTCGAATTGTTTATAATTTGTATTATCTTATTTGAAAAAACATTTACATTTGTTGTGTAAGATGCTTGATCTTGTATTGACATGTTTTCTATGTTCTGTTTCAGTTTACGTGTTGATAAATAATTTTTCTTCGTAGCATTTGTTAATTTTATATCTTCATATGGATGTTGTTTTGAATACATATCTACTATTAGTATACATGTTCTGTGATCTGAAAGTTGATTTAATAGTATGTAGGAATTAGCATACTTCAACTTGATATTTGTAATTAGGTGGTCCAAACAAGAGCTGACTGTTCTATTACCCTCCATCCTTTGTTGCCTAGTTATTCCAAATAAGGTATGTTCAAATCCATAATTGTTTAAGATTGCAGAGTATCTGGGTATCACATTATCAGTTCCATCAGTTAGTAAATTAATATTAAAATCTCCTACTAGTATGGTCTTATCTGTTTGTATGTCGTCCCATTGCAAAATAATGTTTTCTAATTCTATTAGGAAGCTGTTTATTGAATCTGATGGTGACCTGTAAAAAGCACAAATCATGAATGTGTTTTCTGGGTCTTCTCCTAATAATTTGACACAGCAGTTTTCACAAGACTGAGTTAAGTGGTAAACCTGTATTGCCCTAAAGCATGTTCTATAGTATATTATTATTCCTCCACCCCTTCTCAACTCTCTCAATATTTTTTTTTTTTTTTTTTATGTGAACCCCAAAAACGAGAGGTATTAGAACCTATAGTACTTAGTACTGTGCTTGGGTTGGAGGTTTAGAAGACGAAAGAAGATATTTGTTGACATTGGACTTGAACTTCTGTAGATTGTAATTTTCAGGAAATACATATGAAGGAAGGTTGTTCCAGAAAACAGCAGTTGAATGAATAAATGAGGAAGATGAAAACTTGGTTCTGTGGGTTTGAAGTTGGACAGTAAATGGATGTTGGCTGGTGATGGCACGTGTTCGGACTGTTTTTAAAGAGAGAGCGGGAATTATAGAAGCCAATTCAGAAGAACAGTGCCCATGGAAGTATCTGTAGAAGAGGCATGCAGCAGAATCAGTACGTCTATGAGAAAGCGAGTGGAGAGTTATAGACCTTATCATAATCTTGTATGTTATAATTGGAAATTTCATCACTTTTTATGTTAACCTCTGTTAAAACTATACATGAGATATATTCTTTCGTTGCATTTATATATTGCAAGAAGTTAAACCAATTTTTTCTTAGTGACCTGATATTTAGAGCTACCATAAAGAACTGTTTTTTTATCAATTATAAGAGCTTGAATATTTTGATTATTTATAAAATGTAAAGGTGAATTGAAAATCTGTGATTCCTCAAAAAGCATACCTGATGTCTTAATTTTACCTTAAATCTAGATTTCTGGAAATTTCAATTATTCACAATAAAAGAGTCTATTTTATAAACTGCAAATCCTTTGAACTCTGAATTCTAATGGCTCTTGAAGATTCATTCTTCTTCACATAAATTTTGCCATGTTTTAGCCATAAAAATTTGTAACTGTGAGTTCTTATTAATTGTTTTGTTTTCTTATTGTTTGGTATGTAATAGTGTTCTATTTCTTTGTTGTGCTGTAGTTTCAATGCAAGTCCTAGCTGCTGTATAACAAGCTCTAGATCTTGACCTGCTAATCCAGTTAATCCTACTATTTCTACGTTATGCGCTAACAACTGCTTCTTTATCGAGTATATCCTTAAGTTAAGCAAGTTGGAATTTTCCTCATTTTTATGCTTTATGCTTTTTTGTATTCTGTCAAAGGAATCTTGAGACAAATGAAATCGATTTCTTGATATCTTCTACTTCTGTCTTCAGGTCTTCCATTTGCTTCTTTATTGGTACTATCTCTATTAGCAAATCCAGCAAATGGATTTTACTGGATAGCTTTCTCAGTAATTCTTCCATATTAAGGGTGTTTGCCTGCTTTTGTTCGTTCGTTCCCTTCTTTTGGTGAATGCAGCAAGTCGTGAAATTCTTCTGCCGAGTAGGAAATTTCACTTCTTTCTTAGCTTCTAAGTCTTCGTTCACTTCTTTTGGTGAATGCAGCAAGTCGTGAAATTCTTCTGCCGAGTAGGAAATTTCACTTCTTTCTTCGCTCTCTTCTTTCCTGCACAATATACACCTCCACTGCTGTTTCTTTTGTTTTGCCATTCCTTTATAGGTTGCTTCTTTCAATGAGCATCTGTAATGATACCCATTGTTGCAGCCATGACATACCACTTCTTGCACGTGCAGCGGTAGGTTGCACTTTTTGCATATATTTTGATTCATCTTTGCAAAACTTGGGAGTAGTCAATACAAGACGTTTCAGATAAAGCACTTGCACAAAATAAATAACAAAAGAATGAATTTAACAACTTGCAACTAGCAAAAATTTCCAATTTTCTCTGGAGCATTGATACAGTAGACATGCTAACACTAGCCCTCTAGTGGGAAATAATAATAATAATAATAATAGTAATCAGCAAATTCCCTTCCCAATGACACATTATTTATATATACCTCTCATTTATATCACTTCTCTCCCTCCCCTCAATTTTTTGTTAAAAGAATCAAGGAATAGTTGAGGGGACCTATGTCTAGATTTGATCAAGTATACATGAGGTAAATAAAAACACATGCAAAGTGATTTTATTTAGATATGCTGCTGCTGCTTCTTTTTTTTTTTTTTTTTTTTTTTACCTATAATATCCTGATTTACAATATCGGTCAGTCATTTTGTAAATTATTTATTTAATTTTATTATTTAAAAATGAACTAATTAAATTCTGGTTAATGTCATTCTGGCTGAGATGAATGAGCATTTATAATTATAAATGTAAAACTTGAGGCCATTATCACAAACAAACATATATTCAGGAATGACTTTGATAATGTATAATAGATTGAATTCCTCACTGGAGTCCATCTCAAAAATTTCTTCAGGTACACTTTTGTTTCTTTTTCTTCCTTTTCAGTCACTGCTTATATTTTAACATTTGGTGCATCACTTAAAGGCTTTTGAAATACACTTGTTACACATGAAACTATTTTGGTTTGTCCAGTTCTTGTGTATTCATGGCATCTGTCATTCATCCACCACTCTCATTTTTCTTTTAGAAATGATTTGAATGATTTATTCACAGCAATATCCAAAGCATACAACTTAGTGAGACCACCAATGTGATTGCTAACTATGAAAACTTAGAAATGACACTACATTTGTCCACTTAGGTGAGCTGTGCAGGAATAAGAGTGCAATCCAGGGACATTTAGATAAATATGGCATACATTTTGAAAATGAAATTATTACATTCCAAAGCCAGATCATCAGAAAAAAACTTTTAGAAATATGTTTGCCGAGAAAAGTACCCAAATATAAAAAAAATGCAGTGAACAAAGGACACGCAATGTGGCTTTGTTAAGGGTAAATCATGCTTAACTAACTTAGTAGACTATTTTGACACAGTTACTCATGAGCTGGATTTAGGGAATAATTTTGACGTAGTTTATTTGGAGTTTAGTAAAGCATTTGACTTGGGCCCTCATGAGAGGTTACTGTATAAGCCTGAACAGGTTGGGATTACTGGTATGATATCTTTGATATCTTTCTAAAAGATTCTAAGATGGATTGCTGGGTGGCTGTAGGGCAGAAGGCAGAGAGTTGTGATTAATGGATTTCAGCAGATTGGTGTAACATCAGGAGTGGGGTCCCTCAGTGATCAGTTCTTGGACCACTGTTGTTTTTCATTTTCATAAATGACATCGACGAAGGGATAGAAGGTGTGATATCAAAATTTTCAGTTGACATAAAGATTGATAATGTCGTTAATGATCAGTGACAAATGGTGCTCCTTCAAGATTACTTGAACAGACTTCAAAGATGGTCAGAGAACTGTCAGCTATGTTTTAATGCTGCTAAATGCACTTGGGGAATAGCAACCCACAAATAAATTATACACTTGGTCGGTTTGAGTTAAAAACAGTGGAGGAGAAAAGGGATCTGGGAGTTACAGTATGGGCAAATATGAAATTTTCTGAACAGTGTAAACAGAAAAGGGTAGCTAGAAAAGCCCATGGGGTCCTATTGATGATTTATTGAATGCTATTCTGTAGAGCAGGAAAGGCCAACTTAATTTGTGATGCAATTTTTTTTCTTCAAAATGTGCCACGATCTACCATCTCAAGAATGTCATTGCACATGGTTAAAAAAGTTAATCAACATATATTGAAAAATGTTGTTTATAAATTTTAAAATTAAATACAATTCATAATTCTTATTTTAAATTCATACATATTTAAATTTTTAGTTTGTGTTTGTGTCTATTATGATGTTTGTATCTTCGTGTCATCTGTTAAGCTTTCAAAATCAGGGCTATACTGTGATAAGGCCAACCATAAAGAATATTCTGTATGCAAGTCTGTAAGAGTAGAGCAATTCTTCATCTTTGTTAGTTTCAAATACGAAAAGGCTGATTCACATAGATATGTGTTTTTTTTTTTTTTTTTTTATGAAAACCCCAAACACGAAAGGTATCAAAACCTATAGTACTTAGTACCGTGCATGGGTTGAAGGAGAAGTATGGGCGGGGGATGCCGGAAACTTTGCTCTAGAGACTAAACATGGGTTTCCCCACTTAAAGCCTCCAATAAGCAAAATGGTGGTATTTCACCGGTTGATGAAAGTCATCTACCACCTATAAGTAACAGTAATTTAAAAGTTCACTGCATTTTTTTTTTTACATTTGGTTACTTTTCTCAGCAAACATATTTCTAAAAGTCTTTTTCTGATGACCTGGCTTTTAGAAAGATATCATTTTGAAATGTAATGATTTCATTTTCAAGTACTATTTTCTCCATGTGAAAAATCTCAGCTTTTTTTTTTTTTTTTACCCTGCAATTTACATTAAATGGATAAGAAATATATTAAACAATGTCTTCAATTGTCTTAAAATCACTGAATCTGGTTTCAAAATCATCCACAACCTTCTCAATTTCAGAAACATATTTCTCACTATTAAATCCAAAAACAGAATATTTTTGCAAATGATCTTGCATATTTGCAAAATGATCAATTTTTTTTTTTTTTTTTCTTTGAGATTCTTAACCATTGCCAAAAATTGATATTTATATGCAAAAATATTATGAATCACGTCACCCACATTTTTATTTTTTCCTTGTAATTCCAAATTCAGATCAATCAATTTACTGGTAAAATCTGCCAATAAAGCCAGATCACACAACCACTCCGTATCTTGTAGCTGCTGATAATCATCTCTCCTTTGATCAACAAATTTAATTTCATTCAGCAAATTTTGAAATCTCTGTAGAAACTGACTCCAACTTAGCCACCTCACATCCGTGTGTAATATCAGATCTGGTTCATTTTCATCAAGTTACGTTTTGAGACGTCTCCTTTGAAGAGATCGCCCTCTGATGGAATTCACAATTTTGAAAGCTTTGTCTATAATACTTATAATACTTTTAGTATTTAATCTTTTGCTGGCTAACACTTGTTGGTGGATGTATCATACACCAACAGTGGTAACTCAAAAAATCGGGGAATTTGTCATCCTTTTGGTACGATGCTATGAATCCGTTAAAATGCCCAGTCATTGCTTTAACTCCATCTGTTGTTATTGATACGAGCTTAAATAGTAGTAATTTGATTTTTTCATTAAAATTTTTGAATGCGTTAAATATATCAAGACCTCTAGTTTTTTCTTTTAACGAAATCATACCCAGAGTTCTTCTCTAGTGGCAGAATCATCAAAAACCATAAGAATAAAAACGAGCAATTGAGCTGTATCACTGATGTCTGTAGATTCATCCAGTTGTCAAGAAAAGGACACACAATTAGCAATATGAGCATGTAATTTGTTCGCTCATATTTTTACTCATTTTTTTGGATGCATCGCATCACAGTATTTAGAGATAATTGCAGATCTTGAAGAGCACTTTTAATTTCATTTTTGTTCTTAAATTTTCAAAAAGAGAATCTATTATTTCCAAAAATGCATCTTTGATGAATTGACCATCAGAAAATGGTTTGCATATTTTTGCAAGAAGATGACTCACTTTAAATGATGCTACAGTTACTGCTTTAGATTGTAAATTGGGTGTCGTGAAGAAATTTTGTTGTGCGAATAATCTGGATTTAAGTTCTTTTAATTTATTTTTTCTAAGGTCACTATTAGGCAGAAAAGCCAATTGGTATTTACCATGGAGTTGTGTTGAACTGCCTTTCTAAATTTCCTCTTTTGGGTATAGCCACGGAAGCATTGCAAATCAAACAACATTTTTCTTT
This sequence comes from Mastigoproctus giganteus, assembly GCF_048544385.1. Lineage (NCBI taxonomy): Eukaryota > Metazoa > Arthropoda > Arachnida > Uropygi > Thelyphonidae > Mastigoproctus > Mastigoproctus giganteus. The sequence continues at coordinate 232,602,451 of NC_143579.1, forward strand.
CATCATTACAAAAAAGTATTCTAGTTCCCACTCTTGATGAAAATGATACGTTTTACTCTTTTTCGTAGTATTCATCTTAAATCAAAGGGTATTAAATTAACATATAAGTCTGCCCAGTTATTAATATTAAGTAAGCTAAATAAGAAATCAACCCATACACTATGCTCTCCACAGCGTAACTGCGTGAATTTTCACTAGATAAACCTAGCGGCTGTGCGGCGACAAGATTTGTAATAAGCGTATGCAGTGGGGCACGTAATAATAACATTTAGATTTTGACTGTTCCATTTTTATTAAAATTCGTCGTGATTGACCGAAATTAAAGCTGCAATTGACTTGTTGGCCACACCTGCTGTAGAGATAGGGTGGTCATAATCCCTCTGTATAAGGCAATTGTAAGACCACAGACCACGTTTGGAATACTGTGCTCAAGTATGGAAATTTCATCTGAAAAAAGACATTGAGCTTCTTGAAAGGGTCCAAAGATGGGCAACTCGATTGATGAGATCAGTAGAAGGGATGAATGACCATATGGGGAAAGACTCTGATTATGTGGACTATAGAGCTTGGCAACCAGACACCCCAGATGTGACCTGACTGAGGTTTATAAGACTCTGAGAGGAATTAGTAAAATGAATGAAGGTGGAATGACTCACTGACTAAATTTCTTTTAGCCAGTGAGTCATTGATAGCTGGAACAAGTTGCCCTCTCAGGTAGTTGATGCTGACAGGTTAAATAAATTGAAAGGTCAGCTGGATGCTTAATTTACTTTATGCTGATCCTGAATCTCTTTTTCCTCTTTTGTAGGATCTGATTTTTAAAGCATTCTTCTAATTCAATCTATTTAGATGCCTCTTCATTGTTTTTTTTTTTTTTTTCCCATTTGTCTCATGTTCATGTTTTTTCCATCAACTTTTTATGCTCTTGAGCTTTTTTTATATATAGCATAGGCTACAACCAGCTTAACCTCAGTTATGTAGAATTTTGAACACTTAATTGGAGCCATTGAATGATGCGGTTTTAAAAAATGCAACTTTAAATTAAAAAAAAAAAAAAAAAGACTAACTTTTAGAGATCAATAATGTCAGAAATAATGCTTTGATTAGAAAAATTTATCTGCAGCATTATTTTGTGTGTGTGTGTGTGTGTGTGAGAGAGAGAGAGAGAGAGAGAGAGAGAGAGAGAGAGAGAGAGAGAGAGAGAGAGAGAGAGAGAGAGAGAGAGAGAGAGAGACTGCATGTTCAGTTAACATTAAGTTTGAAATAATGAATAACGAGCAGGCTAACGAGTTATATGTATATTTATAGATTAATCCAATTAGTTTTAGTGAGAATTAAATCACTTGTGCAGGGTTATACGTGTGCACTGCATCACTAGGGTAACAACAGTCTTGACTGTAGGTGTCCAGAGGGTACAGCTGAACCTGATTGATCCTGTACTCAAGAGGCTCTGTGCAAATCAAATTTATAAAATTAAAAATGTAGGTAGCGCAGATTTCAGATTTGTACAGAGCTAGTAGCTATTTAGAAGAAAAGTAACACTGAGAGTGAAAGAGAAAACCTTGTTTTTTAGATTTAGAGGAAGCAATATTTGTGATATGCTTATACCAAGAGAAATTATAAGTCAGCCTAATGTTTAATATAGATATTTGATCTTGTCTAGAAATCTGAGCGTCATCAAAGAATAAGTGCAGAAGAATCCTTTTTGGAGATATAAGACAGGACAGGATGGAGTTTTAGAATGATTAAAATTAACTAAGTTATCTCTGCCCCACTGGAGAATTACTGGAAGATCAATGGCAGTTTAAGGAATTGATAGTGGATATTCAAAAAAAGTTGAAGCTGTTTTTGCAGGAAAAGGTTTCTCAAACTGGAAGGTGGAGTGCAATGTGCTATTATCAGCAAAAATTATGGATAGCATTTCCAGCAAATGGAAGAAGGCCATTAATATACAAGGTGAAAGAGTGGGAAAAAGAACTGAACCTTGCAGAACACCAACTTTTTAAATATTTAGATAAATACAAAATTAAGCAAATGTGCATGAATAAGGTACTTCAAACTATTCCATTTCTACAAATACAATGCTAGTTAAGCAAAAAACAAAATCCTGATTTTACGAGCCCACCAGAATTAACTGACAAGATAATCTTGTTTCCACAAAATGATATGACTGTGATAAATCATATTTATTCAAATCAGCAGCTCATTATAAGTCAACTTTTTTAACAGTTAGATAGATTAGTAGGTTTCAGTCTGTCTAACTCTTATTTATTACCTTATTCTCAAACACCCTGTACCTTATTCTGAAACATACATAGACATGAGTGCTCATTATTTAATGATCTTATAAATTGTTTTTACCTGCAAATTTAGTTATTGTATGAAAATAAGTACTAATGACAACATTAATTTTTGCTGGGAAGCAATAAAACAGAAGTGGATGTTTAAAAGGATTGAAGTGGAAAAAATATATTTTTTCCATCTGCTACTGGAAAATAATGGAGTGGAAGGAGTTGGTAGTGAATATTTGAAAAGTTCTGGCAATTGAGTCCCTTATGAATGTTAAACTATAAGTAGCATTCCACAGTGGCACAAATTATATTGGTTGAATAACTGTGTACCCAACCAGATTCACCTTTTGTTATGATGACACAAAAACAGTATTCTGCAAGTACCTGTTTGGTTACCCAGAAAGGTAATTTTTGAATGTCACTACCATAATAGCAAAAGGAATTGTATTAAAACTATTAGAAAATGGTTATGAATTATGTTAGCATATCAATATTCCTCATCCAGTGAAAAAGATACCTATGTAAATGAAAGCTTCATTTACATGAGTCCACATAAGTTTATTTATGGCATTTCAGTGTATGACAATTCTTTGTATGCAATAATTTGATGTCTGACAATTTGTTGAAAGACAAGTGGTGGCTGTGACAATTTATAGAGTATGATTATTCAGCGAATTGTATGCGAGAATTTCATGTATGACAAAATAAAGACCAAAAATGCAAACTTTTAACAAGCCATGTGTAAATTGTTAATCTAGTGATCACGGCACAGTTAGGCACCTCCATGGGCAGGAGCAGCAGTGCGTAGCACACGCTTCTTGATTAGACCGGGGTTCGAGCCCGTGACCACCAAATACGGAGGATGCGGAAAGGTCAGGGAATGACCACCACATATTCCCGGAGCAATATGGCCTTAGTTGCTAATGCTCCTAAAAAAACCAAAACAACAACAACGGCACAGTTCACGTTTTTAATACAGAACACTAACTATCTTCATTTTCAGGTGCATTAGACATATATGTCTAAAGTGTCTATTGTCTTCACCATATCTGCCCATCTGTCTGTATGCATGTAATAACTTGACTCCTGATGGATGACTTTTCATAAAATTTTATATTTGGCTCTTTCAGAAAGATTTGTAGTCCTCGTAAATATCATTAAAATTAGTGCAATAGAAATCCAGTGGTGGTTATTTTTTTCTCCATATGTCTGCATGTAATAATATGGCTTCCATAAGATGGATTAACATAACATTTTATATTTGGCTCTTTTAGTAAGATTTGTCGAGCCCTCCCAAACTTTATTGAAATCAGATCAGTGGAAATCTGTTGGTCCCCAAAGAAATGATCCCCCCAAAACCGACCATGCACCCATGCCCCTAACCAATCCATGCTGCTATTCCAGGTCTGTGGATGAAAATACTCATTAAGGGAATAGCATCATGGTTTATTTGAATCTGTGCCTGTTATCTTCAGCATAACTGTTCATTCATATTGTAAAGTTGTTACAATATGGATGGACAATCATGCTGAAGATAATAAGCGCACACCCATTTTCTAACCTACAAATATGAGTAGGATCAATTTGATTACATTTACGCAAAATAAATTGACATTGTTTTCTAAATTTTTGCATTCTTCCTGTGTAAGAGACAAAAATTTCTCTCGGTTTCCAAAAGCTTTTATTTCACTGATTTTTTTTTTTAATATCTGGTAAAATAACTAGCCAAGTTAACCAGCCTGACTAGTTATTTTAACAGATTTACTCACCACCTGGATGTAGGAAATAATTTTAATTTCTCTGCTAAAATTTTAGCTTTGAAATTTAAAGTTTGCTAAAATTTTCTACCTGGTTGTAGGAAATTTTAACAAAGCATCTAACTTGGTCACATGAGAGGTTATTTTATAAGTCAGGGTCATTGGAAAAATCCTTAGATGGATCATAGAATGGCTGCAAGTTACGAGGCAGAGGGTTGTGATTAATGGTTACGCTTTGCATTTGGCTCAAGTAAGAATTAGGGTTCTCCAAAGGACATGAGTGGTACCAGGACCACGTTGTTTCTGATTTTCTTAAATGACATTTGATGTGGGATACAGGGAGCGATGTCAGATTTTGCAGATGATTTCAAGAGTAGATAATGATCAGTGCCAGGCAGAATTTCTTCAGGATGACTTAGATTTTAGGTTAGTCAGAAAAGTTTTAGCAGCAAAATGTTACGTTTTACACTTGGGAATAGAAACTCCAAAATAAGTTGTATATACTTGGTGGATTTGAATTTAAAAAAAGTAGAAGAAAGGGATTTGAAGATTATACAAATAGGCATGATGTTCTTTGTGCTATGCACAGAATTTCCCTTTGCAGATTGGTGGATCCATGGTGTCTTATCAATGATTTATTGAAATTTGTTTGTACAGATAAGGTTTGTACATAATCCCTTTATATGAGGAAATTGTAAAACTGTATTTGTAATATTGTGTCCAAGTATGGAGATTGCAAAAAAAATACATTGAGCTTCTTGTAAGTTCCAAAGATGAGTAGTGCAGCTGGGAAGATCAGAAAAGGCTGTGCATATGAGGAATTACTTTGAATATATGGGCTGCAGATCTTGGTAACTACTTACCTTGTGGAGGGGGGGGTGAATGATCTTTATAAGACTCAGAGGGTTATGAGGAGAGGAAATTAATGAAGGTGAAATTTTATAGTTATAAATGATGCCAGAACGTGATGCCACAAATTCGAATTATAGGTTTAGACTGGATTGTAGCAAGTCTTCCTTTATCCAGCAAGTTGTTAATTACTGATTACGTTGCCTCCATGGGTAGGTGGTTGTTGGTTTTGCTGCATCATATGGCTAATACTAAAATTCTTGAAACTACCAAATTATTTAACCCTTTTACTGTATTTGTATTGGGTTCCCATCTGGAATCCCAATCCAAAATTGCTGTATTGCAGACTCTTTGCTGTTCTTGCATACGTCAACCATGGTTCTAGTAATCCAACTGTTTAAGGAAAAGAAAACTTTTACCTGAAATAGATGGATCTTTAAAATTCTCTCCCTGCTATCTGTTTATAGATATGTTCTTATGGCTCCCCACATAAAATGATTATGTTCTTCTCTGGTATGAATGAACTTTAGAAAGGAGATTAGCTCTGTTGAATTCCCAATCCAGCCAGCATGTATTATAATGTATAGAGAATAGATCTGATCTATCAATCCAGACATATCATATATCTTTGTTAGCTTCAAGTCTGGTGCAGTCTCGTGTAAGAGTCATCTATATATATTTATCCAAGGTTGCACTGGAGATTATAGACTGGGCCTCTTGAATTTTATCTTGAATCTTTTTTTTTTTTTTTTTTTTTTAATATATTCTTGAGTGATATGGAACCACATCCTACTATGCAGAGTGCACATGATTTCATTTGTCTGTATGACTGTATTTGTCTTCCATGTGCCATATCTCCTATGCAGGTTCCACAGTCAGAGTAGCTAAATGGTTTACTTACTTTGACTGTCCATGTTTCCTGGTGTGTAAGATGGTAACTATACCTGCTCTGTTTGGTTTTGTTGCTGTTTGGTTGTATATTTTATGGTTTTTTTTTTTAATAGGCAGTCTGGATAACCTTTAAACCTAATTGCCTGATATTCTCAATTTCTTGATGGAAGTTGGACTCTTAATGTGCTGATTAAATTTATGGCACCTGTTTTTGTGAATGAAAGTTGAGGATAATGACAGTATTGGTAAGCTTCAATTTCCAGTGAAATGCCAGAATTCTCTAAAAATTTATTTATTCTTTGTTTTCATAGGCCAAATAGCTTTTACTATGAAATAAGTTAATAAATTTAGGAAAATCTTTTTCTCTGCATACCTGCATATTTTGTGGCCAAACCGTTTTCAGCTGCCTTGAATAAATGCTGCAGTGTTAATGCTCAAGATATAACAGACTACCTTAACCACGAATTCCTACAAATCCCAAAACAGGATGTTATATGGCATCTTTTTTTCAAGCAAAGAGCAGAGTTGTCTCTCAGTGATGTTCGTTTAAAAGTAGTGAATTGCAAAGCAAAATCTGGTTAAGGGAATTTATTGTTTAAATTTACTAAGATAGCATTTATTCAAGCCATTTGAAAACCTGCTATGCTGGTGTCAGAAATATATAGAATACAATACGGTTGCCAGACTGCCAGAGAAGGTCATGGAGTCTTGTCGATGATATATAGGAATTTTGTTAGCAGATACAAGGAGGTGATTATCCCCTTGTATAAGGCAGATCACACCTTGAGTACTGTGTACGGGTCTGGAGGTCTCATTTTAGGAAGGATGTAGAGTTGTTGCTAGAATGAGTACAAAGAAGAGCAACAAGATTGGCAAGAGGAACAAAGGGGTGCTCTTACCAAGGCCTTGAATGGTTTGAGCAGACTCGATGCTGATGAGATTCTTCTACTTGCTCAAATTACGAACCTGAGAGGGCATAGATTCAAATTGAGGAAAGACAGTTGCAAAATAGATGTGCAGAAGTTTGCCTTTAGCCAGCAGATAGTTGATTGTTGGAACAGACTTCCATCTGTTGTTGTGGAAGTTGATAGCTTAAAGCTGAACTAGACAAACATTTGGAGTGGCCGGTTGGGTGAAATGGGAAGTTTTTTTTATTTTTTTATTATTACTATTATTATTATTATTTTTTTATTCTGTATAAGCTTGCGTTCTTGCATCATAAAATAAAAAGTAAAGTGCAGCCATTATCAACCCACTGCAGGATGGAAGCCTCCTCAACAATTCATGCTGAGGGAAATGGACCATAATCTGCCATGCTGGTCCAGTGCAAGTTGGCAGATCGACCGTATTCAGCAGTCAGACTGAACCGCAGTCTACTCAAAGAGCGTGTGCTACTGCTTTGTTTGTTTGTTTTGTTATTTGGTTTTTAGGAGCATTAGCAACTAAGGCCATATTGCTCCGGGATATGCGGTGGTCATTCCCTGACCTTTCCGCATTCTCCGTATTTGGTGGTGACGGGCTCGAACCCCGGTCTAATCAAGAAGCGTGTGCTATGCACTGCTGCTCCTTCCCACCTGGCTACGGAGGCGCCCGTGCTACTGCACTCCCGCTCATGACCACTCGGCTACGGAGGCCGTATCTTGCATCATGTGCCTCAACTAATGCTAATAGTTCTCAGTTCATTAACTTACAGTGCATTTTGTTTTCTTTCTTTTTTTTTTTTTTTAAATTGTGATTCTTATGACCATTCAGTCAGAATTTTGCGAACTTAACACTAACAAATAAAATACGCACTTTCTACTTTACATTTTATGAGAATTTTAATATATTTCATGCACGTTTTTGTATTTGTAAAACCCGTAAGTGTGTGTGCATCATTATCAGTGGTTAAAAAACAAAAAAAGGAATGGGGTTATAAATAAGAAAGGAATGGATTGAAGGGAAATCAATTGTCATCGGAGAAAATGTGTTACTAATAGTGTACCGGCCATCATTACTGTCTAAAATAATTCAACATCCATAATGAAGGTCCAGTTGTTACAGTTAACATTGGGATCATATGTAAAAAAAATGTAAAAGGTTCCAGTTTATCACTCTTCTGCTTGATAATTGCTGGTTATTTGCAAGTTTTCACAAATTTTTGAACTATAAATTGGTATCCACAGCTAAAAATGCCTTTCAAATAGCTGCACTTCTTGTAATTGAGTTTTTTTTCTGTTCCCCCCCCCCCCCATTTTCCTAGTTTTTCATCTTCATTCAGGGATGAATTGTTTTCCAGGGGTCCCCCCCCCATTCATTCTTGAGAGAGAGAGAGAGAAGTTGGAGTAAATCCCAAGAGATATTAGGATAAACTTAAAATCCTTTAGTACAAGCTCCTTGTATTAATTGCCTTTATCAGTATTGCTTTCAGGTTGAGATTCACGATGAACCAGTTGATAATTGGGAGCTGACTGTAGGACAGAAGACCATGTAGTCATAAATGGACATTCTTCATAGTAAACTAGCTTGGTAAGTGAATTTGGTAGGGCTCAGTCCCTTGTTTCTGATTTTCATTAACATTGATGAAGAAATACGAGGAAAGCTATCAAATTTTGCTGATGATTTTGAAGGTTGGGAAGGTGGTAACAGAATCAGACCATCTAGTTTGAACTGGTTACTGATACAGTCTGAAAAACGTCAAATAAGGATTAATTCTAATAAATGTAAGGGCTTGCACATGGGGAATGTAGTCCCAGAAGTAACTTAGATAGGGGAATATTAAAGTTGGCTCAGGACAAGGAAAGGACTTAGGGAAAGGGATTACAATACAATCAAACATGAAGTTAATTATGAAGTACAAATAGCCCTGCAGGAAGGTTAGTGATGTCTTATCAGTGATTTATGTGAAATTGCAAGTAAAGAAAAGAATCTCATTCTTCTAATAAAATGATAACGAGACCACTTGGAATATTGTGTTCAGGTCTCTGGAGGCTGCATCTAAAAAAAAAAAAAAACAAACCTTTAGAGTTGGTTTAAAAAAAGGTGACCAGTTTGATTAGCCACATCAATCATGTGTGAATGAGGAATGGCTTTAGAAGGTGCAGACTGCAAAGCTTGGCAACTAGACATCTTGAGGTGGGGACCTGATTATGATGTGCTGAGTGTCACAAGACCCTGAAGGGATGAATAAAATGAACAAGAGAAATATATTCTCACTAATAAGAGAGGCAAGAACTGGAGAAGGGGTATAAATATAAAATCTTAGGGGGTAACAGAAAGCTTGATCATATAAGCAAAATGAATAAGGATGAAATTTTTAGTTATAAATGATTCTAGAACTAGGGGCCATAATTTCAAGTTACAGGGGGAGTTGTTTAGACTGGATTGCAAGAAGTTTTATTTTAGCCAGTGAGTTATAAATTACTGGAAGTTACTTCATGGGTGGTAGAGGCTGACAATGTGGGGAAATTCAAAGGTTAGCTGGATAATTACCTAAGGGAGGAGGGAAATGCATAGGTTGTCCATTTCCTTTTCTCTTTTAATTTTTATTATTATTATTTTTTTTTAAATTTTCTTCTTATTATTATTAATTTGTTTTTATTCTTATTTTATTTTATGTATTTTTTGTTATTTTATTTTATCATTATTTATTATTTTATTTTATTTTTTTTTGGCTGGTGCAGCATAAGCCATGGGCTTCCTTGCACCATGTGGCCATTACTAATACTAATATGAAGTTTACCTGTAGGTAGCATGTTGTAGATCATTGAAATAAGTTATTTCCTAAATGGCCATTGTAGAAAGTTAAGTAAAGTTTAAAGTGTAACTTGGTGACATTTTGGCAGTTAGAAAAGTGTGAAGGATCGGGAACTGATTTTATTTAATTTATTATTTATTTTTATTTTATTTTTTTGGAAGAGTAGATAAAAGTACACTTTCTGCATCATTTAGCCATTCTCAAGTTTAGCCGACACTAAATAAGTGTTAACTAAAGACCCTCCACCTGACTTACCAAGTTCAGTATCTTACAATGATTGTCTTATATTTTTGAAGTAGAAAACCCTTTTAAATCTGAGTGAATATACTAGTAAAAAGTTATTGTAAATGTTTATAGTATGTGAGAGCAAGACAGTATGGATTCTTATGTTGTCATCTGTATCTATCAAGAAATAGATTCTATTGATTAGAAGATAGCAGAAAGTTAAGTAAAATGTTTAATTCAGTGTGAATTCTAATTTTTTTTCCCCTCGCAGGAATTAGGAAGTAAACAAGATAAAAACACAGAAGTGCAAGATATTTACATTATCAAACGAGAGCGGGAGGAGGTGGGTGACATGTTGGAAAAGAAACCCTTTATAGATGGGAGTATTGGTGCTTCTCCTATATTAGATGCAAATGGTACAGACTCTTTGTGTCATGAAAATCATAATGGAAGTGTTGAATCTGTGAAAGGTGCTAATGAACATGGTTTACAAGATTTTGTGTTAAAGTGTGAGGACCAGAAACCAGTGGTCTCTATCAATCACTGTGATGGAAACATGAACATTAGTGAAAGTGGTGCTGTGAATACTTCTGTAGACATGAAACCAAGTGCCGTGACAAACTCTTGTAGCAATTCTTGTTCAAACTCCTGCAGGAGTCAAGAAACGTGTAATGGTGCTCCTGCTAATTGCAATAGCACAAGCTCAACAGGCAACCCTGCCACTAATCCACCTAACCGAGAAAGTACTCAAGATGGTAAGGTTTAAATGTTAAATCTGTAGAGAAAAGTGATTAAATATTATTTTCATTTATAGTAAAATGTTTACTTTTAATTAATATTCAGTTATTCCAAAAAAGTGAACTTGAAAAATGTATTTTAAATAAATATATATGTGTATATTTATTTATTTATTTATTTATTTATTATACTTTGTTTTGATAGATTGATTTTGTAACATATATCTATGTGTATAAGTGGGTACTTTTCAGATTTTTCCTGCATAGTGCTGTTTTTGGAAAATATAAATGTTGATATGGCACCCAAAAACTGGGAAAGTACCCCCCCCATCCCAAATAATCTATTTGTATAAAGATGAAAACATTCATTGCTCAGTTTGAACAGGAAATTGGTACATTTTCCAGAAGTGCATATACAGTCCATTCCGGTTATTTGGGACACATCGGGACTAGTGCATTTGGCCCGATTAAGTGGCTGCCCCAATTATCCAAAGTTTCACGTAAATAGTTAAAAATACAATGTAAACCCCCCCCCCCCTTTTTTTTTTTTTTTTACACACAATTGGTTCACAGTACAATCAAATCACGTTACGACGAACTCAACATAGGAAAGTACCGTTCACTATGCGATGTGCAGTAAGCGCCGGTCATTGTGATCACGTTTGTGAATTGAATTTTAATTCTATTACATAGCGATTCTAATTAGCGAAAATAGGAGGAATATTATCCACAGGCTATAAAAGCAAAGATATATTAAGCACAAATTTACCCTTTATTACCTTACCAATTAAAAAATACGTGAAAATCGGAAGAATATACGTGATAATCGGAATAATTAATACGTACTGTAATATGTACATACGAACTAGTTGACATTTCTGTTCACTGACATTTGTGGGTGGGGGTTAAAATTTAAAACAGTAAAAAGATAAGCAATCAATAACAAAGAACACGGCACACACACAAATTGCAAGTAACACGATACGTGCAAGTGAGAACGGAGTAACGAGTTACAAAGCTTTAAAAATAGGAATGAAGAGAAGATCTGAAAATTAATTTTTTTATTTGATTGAAGATTTCATGGAAGTGTAAACACATTTCACCATAATAACCCACAGAATTCCAGCTGTCGGTATTATTGCGAATTCAATAAGATCGAGTTTACTGTCCATTTATGATAGATTTCACTAACAGAAAAGCCCAATACACAGGTGACTGCTAATTGTTTTGATTGTTTTATGGTTGTGACCTCCAGAATTTCGACCGAACCACGCGGTACCATCGGAGACAATCATAGGGTAATCTCCAGTGCTGCGGTCTCTTTCCCCAATTAAACGGCATGCTGTCCCAATTAAGCGAAGTAAACCCTGGCTATTTTCTCGATTGCTTTCTGTTTTTTAAGATTTGCCCCAAATAACTAGCTGCTCCGATGAAATGCTTAATTACACATGTCTGTTCATAAATTTGCTTTTTTTTATTTAAATAAATTTATATAAATTTAAATTTATTTATTTATTTCATACCACTGAGAAATTTCATTTTAATAATTCCAAATGGTTTATTTTAGTACGATTCTTTAAACAAAGATGTGAAATCAAAAGCCTTAAAGATGTCATTGGGCCTAATGAGGTTATTTTATTACCTGAAAAGGCTGTCTGCATTCTTGACCTTAAATGTGGAGCACTTAATAGGTGAATTATTTAGTTTAACAAGGTAGGAAAATGATATGCAAAAGGGCAAATATTTGCATGACATGGATTGTAAGGGAATACCAAGTTTGCTTGATTTTGGAATGCCAGAAACATGGGGCATCATAAGCTTCTTTATGTAAATTTTTTGTAGCGTAACTAAATTAATTTTACCTTCTTTCATAATTTTATAAGGGTTGTTTGTTTGTTATTTGGTTTTTAGGAGCATTAGCAACTAAGGCCATATTGCTCCGGGTATATGCGGTGGTCATTCCCTGACTTTTCCACATCCTCTGTATTTGGTGGTCACGGGCTTGAACACCGGTCTAATTAAGAAGCGTGTTCTACGCACTGCTGCTCCTGCCCACCTGGCTACGGAGGCACTGCAATTTTATAAGGAATAATTATATCTTACTTCTGACCTGATTAATATTAAAGTTATCATTTAAAGAATATGACCTACAACTATTGTTACTAAGTTCATTGTTGGAATCTCCCATAAATTTTTGGATTTATATTTGCTTTTGATATTGATTGTTGGATTCATTTGTTAATTAATATAGGTCTTATTGGGATGATTATAACATTTTGTGTTTCTTGACTATGCCGCTTAATACTACTGACTAATGCAAAAATAAGCTGTAATCTAAGGCTTGAATTTGTCATTTGATATATTTATCACATAAATTGATTATGGGATTCAAGGAAGTATTGTTTTATCCAGAATATTTTGTAAGCTTATTCTATTTTCACCATGCCTGTAAGAAATCTTCTCTCAAGACTTCAATATAAAATAGATTATTAGCTATGGTCATGTTCCATTCTATGAGTGTGATGTGTCACCAGTTAATGAATTTGGTCTAGTGAATGGAGAGAGTCCGAGTTCAGACCTACTATTCTAAAATAAACCTTATTAATAGTATTAGGATATTTTGAACCAAAAAATCATCGGCTAGAAGAGCAATCTTTGGAATAACCTGTGGAGCTAAATAGGGTATGAGGAATTTATTTGTGAAATATTTATGATGAAGATAAGCATGATGTTTTTTAAGAAACATAACTGAAACATGAACTTCCATAGTGTTCACAATTCGAATTTGTAAAGTTACGCTAATGGTATTGCAGGTCTGTTAGTTTAAAAACAGCTGGGAAAATATTTGAAAACTCAGTAATGGTCATTTATCTAGAGTATCAGTGAAAATTTCCTCTGTCTCCAGCTGGGCTGTGCTAAGCCATTTTAGTACCTGAGGCAAGAATGAAAAATTGCACCCTCCCCTAAAATATTTTTAACAAAATTTATATTTAAAATGTCTTATTTAAAATACATTTCTGGTACACATTTTAATTAAAAAAAAAAAAAAAAATCATAAAATCGAGGTTATAAAAATGACAACGGTGGCGCCCCAGGTAGCTCGGTATCTGTACAGTGGCACAACAAAGATTTTCGTCTTGCAAAAGCAAAATAATAAACGAATTGTTGGAATAATCAAAACATAAAATCAAAAATGTTGGCAATTATTTAATTTTCCTTTTGGTGCCCCTTTCAGCTTTTAACCTGATCTGGTCTCCAGTCATGCTTGTTGAACCTGTGCATTGGCAGATGAAAATTTATAGAAAACTGAAGTTTCAGTTTTCAGTGCAATCCATTCTCTTAGTTAGCAAACCAGAAGTTGTATGCTTTCTTTTAAGGATAATTTTTATTTTAAATTATTAATTTCACTATTTTAATCTTTATTTCACCATTGCAGTTCTTATTACAGTTAAGAAGGTGAGTATTGTAAAATAATAAGGATTTTTTTAGGCAAATACAGTATAAATACTGCATTTGCCTAAAAAAAAAAAACCCCCCTTATATTAATACAGGATTTTCCAGACTATAAGACACTTCTTTCCCTAGGAAAGGTTGCCTAAAATTATCCTCTCTTATTGTCTTAATATATCTAGGTGCATGCAGGGTTTTTTTTTTTATGAGATTATATGTTGCAGGGGTGGCTAGTTCTGTGCAACTATTTTTAATTTTGCACCTAACAATGCAAAAAAATAATCTAAAAATATATAGTTAGCAAAAACATTTGGCGGCATGGATCAGAAATGGGGGGGGGGGGAGAATTGAGATCTACGTGGACAACAGTAAATAGCATGATCAGTCTGAATTACCACTATTAATAATCATTTGGGTGACCTTATCCATTACCTTCGAGAATCACTAATGCCTTCTGTAAATCAGTGAGTCATGAGTGTAGAGAAGAAATCATCTCTTCAGTAGCTCGTTTCTGTGTTTTGTGTAGCATAATACTTTTGTTTTAAATTTACATTTGTGACAAAAAGGGTCACAAAATTTTGCAAATGTCACAAAAAAAATTTGTGACATTTGTGAAAAAAAATTTGTGGCTTCAAATTGAAAATATTGAATTATGCCAAAGAACATAGAAATAGGATAGCTGGACACGGTGGAGAGGACTGAAATACCTTTCAGTCCTCTCCACCATGTTGTATACTATTGTACATTTGTACACCGTTGACCTCAAATTAAAGGTGTTAAATTATGCTAAAAGAACACAGACAACAGGACAGCTGAAAGATATTTCAGTCTGCCTTCAGTGAAGAAAGGTGTTCTCCCCAGAAAATTTTGCCAGCCAGGTGGCATTATGAAGTAATCCAGTGGGGAAATATAATACTTTCCAATATTATAAAATTTTCTGTTATTTATAAATGTGACTTAAGCAATCTTGAGCATAAATTAATTTCATAATTTAATATGATATGCTCTTGTCACATTGACCTCAATCGCATAGTATGTTCGAATTAATATTGATCGAGATCAGTGATCAGCACCATACAGTACCATGAGAATCGCTTAAATTTTAGCTGGGCAGTCAGTTAAATTCACCGGGCAGTGTGCCCATTCGATAGGTCCTGAGGAGAACACTGCCTTTACTTGTGAATTTGTATTTCAAATGCATGCAATTAAATGTTTTATTATTATCATTATTATTATTATTTATTTATTTATTTATTTTATTTATTTATTTTTTATTTTTTGAAAATTCTCCTTCTAAAGTCTGGGTGCATCTTATTGTCAGACAAATATGAAATTTATAATTTTAATAAATTATGATATCTGTGCATGATAATGTAATACATTATAAGCCACATTTTTTCTCAGGTGATCTCGCTTTCTGCAGTGATATTTGATGGCTAAGTGAATGCTGTGGGTCATAAACACAAATCTGCATATTGTAGTGTTTTTATAGACTTGTCAAAATGTAGTTTTAATTGTGTAATTGAAACACCTATCCATCTGTACAAATTAGAGATAGTATCCTTTTGAAAGAAACCATTGAAAATGTCAAATTCCTCTTCAGAAAAATGAATGATACAATATATAACTGAAAAATGTGTTGTGATCTGAAAGTGATTGCAATATTACTGAGTTTGAAACTTTGTTTTGCACAAATTGTGGTGTTTTTCATGTCTGAATGGAACAGCATAATAAAGGGGTTCCTGTTATCTTGTTATGAATTGATCACCTTGAACAGCATATATCCCTGGCCAGAAGACTATTCATCACTTGCCACTAGTTGATAGAGGAAAGGTTCTCTTCCTCCATATCGTATTAGGCATATACTTGAAACAAAAATTTCATGGACTTGACAACACAAAGATAAAAGAGAAAATATTCATTGGTCCACGAATCAAAGTGTTAAAGAGTTTCATCAATATTTGCAAAACGTCAGAGTGGCATGCTTTCAATGTTCTCTACCAAAACTTTTTATGAAATCAAAGATTGGCAAACTATAAGGAGCTTGTTGAATAACTCCTTCAAGTGTACAAAGAACTGGAATATTAAATTAAAGTAAATTTTCTTTACATTTACCTCACTAAAGTTGCTCATTCTTAATATTGTTAAACAACAATATCATATTTACTTTATCCAGTAACGGACTGGTTCAGTTCAGTTCAGTTCAGTTCAGTCATGGGAATGTATATTTTTAACTTTTGAAGAGGCCTGACTAACAGATATTAATTTGTCTTCTGATGGTTGTTTTTTTTTTTTTTTTGTGACAATGGTGCAACAGCAATATAACAGTCACTGAAGAAGTGAAGAATAAATTCACAAAACATATGTTTAAATTTTATTAAGAATAAATATTCTCAGATTTACAAAGGTGAAGCACTTTTTTTCCATTTTATTATATTACTTTTTTACCAGCCATTTATCTATGCAAATAACATTAGCCAACTAACAGGATAGCCAACAATTTTAAACTTTTTTTCGATAACATGAACAAAATCAACTGATTTTGACTAAATCGCACTTGCTGAAAACAAAAATGACAGTAGAAAGTTCATAGCACGTCATGTTTTCGTGTTATGGCTTTTGTACTCCTTTTTTCCAAAAATTGTGAATTTTTACTTATTTAAATGTACTTGACTACTTTTCTTGTAAATTAATTGCTTGAAATAGAAATGACAACTGGTAAACATTCCAAATGGATAAAAAATAACATATTTAAACTTTAAAACACCTATTTGGATTTAAGTAAGCAATTAACCCACAAAAGTGGAGACAAAATAGGAAATCATACTACTTACAGTTATTTTTTCCTTTTATAAGCAGAATGGTCCTCCCTTATCAGAAACCAGCAATAATTACCCATCATTGCTGGATCCCATCGTTCTTGATACCTCTGCTCCATAGTGTGGATACCTTGGTGAAATTGTTCGCTCTGCTCGTCACTGACAGATCCCAAGTTGTCCAGAAAGAAGTCCAGGTGCAAATGTAGGAAGTGTATCTTCAGCGGCACCTCTGTAGCCAGGTGGGCAGGAGTGGCAGTTCGTAGCACATGCTTCTTGATTAGACCGGGGTTCGAGCCCGTGACCACCAAATATGGAGGATGCGGAAAGGTCAGGGAATGACCACCGCATATCCCCGGAGCAATATAGTCTTAGTTGCTAATGCTCCTAAAAAAAAACTAAATAACAAATAGCTAATGCTCCTAAGTAACAAACAACAACAACAGTATCTTCAGCGACATTCACATCCTAACTTCTTCCATCTAAATTCTAACCTAAATTCTTCCATCAACTCTTTATAGTTATCTACTTTTTTATTCCCTAAAAATCCACTAACAACAGCTCTGAAGGATTTCCATGCAGCTAATTCAGTGACATTAAGTTTAGTTTCAAAGATTTCATCCTTTAAAAGCCATCTAATTTGTGGATCTATGAATATACCCTCTTCAACTTTGCATGACTAATATTTGGAAACTGGCTTTTTAAGTACTTGAAACCTTCACTATTTTTGTGCAGAGTTTTTTACAAAATTTTTTACGAGACCAAACTTAATGTGCAAAGGCGGGAGAAGCACCATTTCAATTTTCACTAAAGGCGTGCATTTGGTGTTGAGTTTCCTGGGAACGTATTCTTCTCTGATGGGCCATTCCTTCACAATATAATGATGTTCTACTGCTCGACTATCCCATAAATACAGTAAACAACAATACTTAGTAAAACTACCCTGCAGTCCAAGCAAAAATCGATTACTTTTAAATAACCACAGATTTTCCAACAATATTGCTTATAGTTCAGTGCATTTAATAGCAATGATATGCTATCATAGGTTTCTTTCATAGCCACTGGATGAGCCAACGGGAACCAATGGTTTGATACTACCATTGTGTAGCAAAACTGCTTTTACACCGAGTTTAGAAGAATTGATGAATAATCTCCATTTTTCAGGATTGTGTTCAAACCCTAGTTCATCCATAAATCTGTTTACATCTTTGCAGACAGAAAAAGAACTTTCCATTTGATAATAACCACAAACTTTTCATTTCGGTTTCTAAACACAGAAATCCTTGCGGTTTTTAAAATTCCACTCTTGCAACCTAGATCCTAATAGCTCAGCCTGTTGCTTTGAGAGATTTAAATCCCTGATCAAATCATTAAGTTCACTTTGCTCAAATAAGTGTGGGGGTTTTGTCATTTTTAGGATTGTAACTGTATTTTTCCTTGAAAACCTTAGTATTTGTTAGGCAGAAATAACAATCTTTAAGGTGACTTGTTGGTTCTCGGAACAGTAAAAGGCATTTTAGAATTGTTCCCCTTCATTCATTCAGTCAGATTTACATGGCACGTTATACAGCATATATCCGCTTTAATCCTGATCACCGTGACAACCAAAATAAAAATAATAAGCTTGTTTCACCTTGTCTGTGATTGTTTGGCGTTGCGACTTCACTTTAAATTGTCCACAAACATAGCAAAAACTGTTTGGTGAATTAATGCACGCACGGCATTTTCGCTCCATTTCACCAGTTTTCACAAGACTAAAACGGAACTTGAAAACACCAAAACCTACCACTAGATCTTACAAATCAAACTAACCCCAAAAATGTACATTTAAGGGCTAAAAACAGCTTGTAAACAAGTTGTCTTCCACAGAGGCACCTGGCCACTGGAAATATAGTAGGGGGTCCAAATGTGCTACTGCATAATAAGGATTATAGCAATATAACTCAGAGCGGCCAATCCTCAGGACCATAAAACTAAAAAGAGGTAGTAGTATACCATTAAACAACACAGATATGTCTCTTTTGTTACAATAAATTCAACAGGAAAAGTACAGAGTGTGATGTTTGACAATTTCATTGACTTTGAAGCTATTTCGTTTTTTTAACTCTTTTTGCATTTTTCTAAAAAAATGTGATGTGATAGAAACTTTTTACTGTCATATTCGTAATGAGCACATACAAACAAATTAACAAAAATGCTTACTTTCACCCATGTTAGCAAAACCTTGTTGACCAGTGTAATTATTCTTTAAAATACATTAAGATTTATATAAAATTATATTATTTATCTTATTGCATATAAGATCTTTTGAACTGGTAAGAAAGTTTTACCTCTTTATTAGTTAACATGCAGCCATTGAGTGATAACCCCAGTGATGCTTCAGTGAATAGCAACAAAGAAAATGCTCCACCTGTAAGTGGAGGCAGTGGAATGGGTAAGCATAATATTTTATTTAAAGTTGTTCTTTTCTATATATAAAATGTGAAAATGTTGATGAATTTGTGATATCTCATATAATTATTTTAATATATATATTAAAATACCATATTCTTTAAAAGGCCATAGTTCTGTGATACAGGTTTTAGAAGAGTATGAATAATTGAAGTAATTTAATTTAATGTGATATAAAATTTTAATATTTTGTATCATATTAATTCATTCAGAGATTAGTTTTAGCATTAGCATTAGTAGAGGCATTTGATGCAAGAAAGCAAGCTTATGCAGCATCAGCCAAAAAAAAAAAAAAAAAAAGAAAAAAAGAAAAAAAACCACTCCCACTTCACCCCTCTGTTCGTTCAAAATACCTGTCCAGCTGAGCCTTAAACTTATTTAGGCTATCAACTTCCACGACAAGGGATGGAAGTCTGTTCCACCAACCAACCGCTCGCTGGCTAAAGGCAAATTTCCGCACGTCTATCCTACATCTGTCTTTCCTCAATTTGAATTTATGCCCTCTCAGGTGATTATTCTGAGCGAGAGGAAGAATCCCATCAGCATTGAGCATGCTCAAACCATTCAATGCTTTATACACCTCTATCAGATCACCTCGCTGGTGCCTAGTCTCCAGACACTGTAATTTGCAAATCTTAAGCCTTTCTTCGTAAGAGCACCCCTTTGTTCCATTCACTAATCTTGTTGCCCTTCTCTGTACTCGTTCCAGCAGCTCTACATCCTTCTTGAAATGAGGCCTCCAGGCCTGTATACAGTACTCTAGGTGTGGCCTGACCATTGCCTTATACAAGGGAATAATCACCTCCTTATCCCTGCTAGAAAAATTCCTATATATCATTGACAATACACCATGAGCTACTCTTGCAGCCCGTCTGCACTGCTCAGAGAACTTCATATCTGCCTGCACAACCACCCCCAGGTCCCTTTCATTCTCTACCACTGTCAGTGTAGTACCACAGAGTTGATACGTTGCTCTGGGGTTGCTGTTTCCCATGTGTAGTACTTTACATTTGTCAATGTTAAACTTCATTTGCCACCTCTCAGCCCATCTGCTCAACCTTTCCAGATCCTGTTGCAGCAGCATAGTGTCAGTAGTGTCCTTGACAACCCTGCCTACCTTTGTATCGTCTGCAAACTTCGACATTAAGCTTGATATACCATCATCAGTATCATTTATGAATACAGAAAACAATAATGGACCCAACACTGAGCCCTGAGGGTCTCCACTAATAACATTAGTCCACGACGAGCAGTGTCCATTGATTACCACTCTCTGTCGTCTCCCCCTCAGCCACCCCTTTACCCACAGCAGCAATTTGCCTCCAATGTTACACTGCTCCAATTTGTGCAGCAGTCTTCCATGTGCAACAGTATCAAAAGCCTTTCTAAGATCCAAGTATATAATATCAAAGTTATTCCCTGCATCCAGTTCCTTTGTGACTGCATCATAGTATCCAATCAAATTGGTTAGGCAAGACTTCCCCTTAACAAAACCATGCTGTGTCCGAGCTATAACTGAAGTCTTGTCTAAATGATCCTGCAGTGCTTCTTTAACTAGTGCCTCCATTAATTTTCCTGGAACAGAAGTTAAACTCACAGGTCTATAATTGCTTGTGTCAGCTTTTGATCCTCCATTGTGAATTGGGGTCACATTTGCACATCTCCAGTCTATGGGTACCTCCCCTGAGTCCAAGGAAGCTCTCATAATTATGTCTAAGGGTTTGCTTACTTCCTTTGCTGCCTCCTTTAATATAACTGGATAGATCCCATCCACCCCAGGTGCCTTTCTTGTGTTTATCTTCAACAATTTCTCCTCCACTTTACTCTTAGTTATTACAAGATTCTAGTTTGCTGAATGCGTTGAGGCCCATAGCAGTAAGTTTTTCAAAGATAGCCTACAGAGTGAATTAATTTTAGAATTTAAAAAAAAAAAATTTGTAAAAATGAACCTTTGTATATAAATGCTTTTAAATATTAATTTGTTCTTATTTTCATGTGATTGCCTTACAGTTATTGTCAAAAATTAAATCAGAATTAAAAAAAAGTTGTGAAAAATTGTAAAAAAAAAGAAAAAAAAATTATTATGATTGTTGTTCTTATATTATTTCTCCTTGATTGGGGGAGTTCCAACTCTTGACGGGCACTGCTGCCAAGTACACAGAATGGATGTTATGTCTGGGGTTACAGTTGGTCGAGGAACTCTCTGACTATCCTACAGGTAATCAAGATTGCGACTTTCTGGAGTTCCTTGTATGTGTTCTGTGGGAGACCGATTGCTGCTAGGCTGTTATGTAGGGTCTTTTGCACCATACCGGTGGTTGACACGATGATTGGGATGGTCATTACTTGTTGCATATGCCACATCTCTTTGATCTCCGGTCTTAGGTTTGTGTACTTCTTGATCTTTTCTCGTGGGATTTCTGGAGGTTGCCAGTGTTGGGCAACACTATGTCAGTCATATAAGTAGCCTTTTCCTTCTTGTCGACAAGGGTCATTAGCATTAGTAGAGGCATATGATGCAAGAAAGCAAGCTTATGCAACATCAGCCAAAAAAAAAAAAAAAAAAGACACTCCCATTTCATCCCTCTGTTCGTTCCAATGGTTATGTCTGGTCTGTTGTGCAGGATTGTCTTGTCTGTTAATATGGCACAGTTCCAGTACAGCTTGTGGGTTTCTGTTGGATCGTTTCTGAGGCCAGGTGGCATCATGAACTTGTATCACCTTACACTCCGGGCTCCTTGGTGATATATTTTCTATAGTTTCTGGTGCTGATTACCTGGTCTTGGATGGCGAGCATGAATCCTTCAGTCTCAGGGAAGAGCATCCCACTCGTCTGACATGCATTGGAAGCCATTTTATCTATGTGATCTTGAGAGAGGTCATTGTAGTGTCTTTGCCCATCTTTCTAGCTTCATTTGTGCCATGTGGGCGGGAGGGGACTCCTCGCTTAGGTTGAGTGGGGTAGCCCAGTGGTGATATTCAAATTATTTAACAACCAGTACTCTAAGGTAAAATTATGTATAGGGAATGCAGGTAATCAAAAATAAGAAAAACAAACTGTAATGGCAAGAAAAAGAAAAATTTTAATTAACATAAATATTAAAATAAACAATTTTTAGCCAGCAGTGATGTACAACACATTATTCTAATAATTTCCAAATCATTGATTGGTTTTGGGAAATTGTTTTTGATGCTATATTTTTTTAACGATTATCGCTTGCTAGGTGATCTCCCTGCTTGAGCCATGATTTGACATAAGGAATTGCTTCAAATTCTTACAGCAGTTTTCCCATTAAATTGATGGTCATTAGGTGACTTGTTATTTCCATAGTAAGAAAATTTTGGTTATTCTCTCAATAATATTATTCATGGTACTAAAGCCTCAATATACACGATATCTCTTCTATCAACGAAATCTCAAAAGTTATTTACTGGAATATTGTATGTAATTAGTTATTTAATTGTTTTAATTTATTTTCACCTTAAATCCATGGAGCTTCACAAACATGACCTGACCAAGTTTCAGGGTTTAATAGGTTGAAATAGCTCAGAAGATCATTACATTTTTCATTTACATCATCAAACAGCAATCACATTCTCATAAAATGTATTAGACAATCAAATAATTTTTCTCTGGGAATCAATGTTATATTTTGCTTTACTTCAAATGGTATATTATACTTCTTATTTTTCATAATATCTTCTGCTGCATCTTTTTCATATGGTCCTTTATTTGATTTCATATATTCAATTGATTTTATTGTTCGACGAATTAATCCATCAGCTTTGATTAATGAAATATTTCTTTCTTGTAAAGCTGTAGAGAGTATTGAAATCTCTGCTAGGATGTCATTAAGGTCAAATCTTTAAAAAATTTTTCATTTTTGAAATGTTTCTCCATTCCCACTTCATAATTTTTATTAAAGTAGTAGTAGTAGTAGTAGTGGCATGTGATGCAAGAAAGCAAATGTATGAACTTATGCAGCATCAGCCAAAAAAAAATTTACAAAACAATTCCCTCTAAATGTTTGTCCAGTTCCTCCTTAAATTTATTTAACCTATCAACTTCCGCAATGACAGATGGAAGTTTGTTCCAGCAATTAACCACCCACTGGCTAAAGGCAAATTTCCACACATCTATTCTACATAAAAAGTGAACATACAAAATTTCGTAGGACTTCCAAACAGCTTTTGCAGTTCTAGCACTGCAGGCTGCCCATTTAGGTCCAAATATTCTCCCTATTTTCAGTACTTTAGTTCCAAACTGTTTAGAAATATCATTTAATTCTCTTGATGCTTATTTGAAGTATGAAAATAAACAAAGGTTATCAAGAAAATGCCAAAAGTAGTTTACTTGTTTTACATCTCTTATTGCATCGTCAAGAGACAACTGAATACAGTGCACGAGACAGTGCCAGGTACAAACATTTGGAAATTTTTCCAAAATCTTGACAGAAACTCCTGAGTTCTTTCCTAACGTCACACCGACTCCATCTGCACAAAATACAATAAGATTTTCATATAAATAATTTTCATTGAAACCATACTTCTCCAGAACTGATATCAAAGTTTGGTAAATTATTTCAGATGTTGTTCCTTCTAACTCACAAGATCAACAAAAACAGTTAAACTATCTTCAAAGTTTTGAATTTCTGATTTTAAATAAACTATTTTAAAATCAGAAATTCAAAACTGTGAAGATAGTTTAAGTTGAAATAATAACTGAAATTTTACTACGTTAACTTATCAGTTTTCCAAAAACTTTCTTTCTTATTTCAGTGGAGCTTTGTTTTGCAACAAGTGGGACCATAAATCTAGAGTGGAAAGTTACTCCCAAATCGACGTGTTTTTTTTTTTTTTTTTTGCAAAGCTATTAAATGTTCCCTTTCAGTAATGAATGGTGTATTGCTTTTAATTATTTATTAATAATATTATTTATTATTAATATTTTTTTCGGATGTTTTGATTATATCTAATGCTTTTTTGTGTGAAGCTGACTCATGATGTTCTTTCAGTTTTTTTTTCTCATTGATGATTGCATATTCTTTTTATTAGAACCGTGAGCTTTGACAGAACACTGATGAAATATGTAAGTGTTTAGCATTGAAAGTAACAGTATCATAGCTCTCTCTTGTTTGTTCCATTTCTGTTGAACATTTAGCAGAAATGTTAAAAAATTTATCCAAACTATGTTGCCTCTTTATTCTAAGGGTTACGATTTAAACAATTTATTATAAATGAAATTTAAAAATACTACTCACAAAGTAAAACTCCATATGTGTTACTTACTGCTGTGAGTAAACTTTTGAGAATTAAGGAGCACGCACACACACACACACACACACACACACAAGCTCAGTGCCTGAAATCAGCTCAAACTACTGACGAGGAAAAGAGTGAAACTGGGAGGTTACAAGGGATTCAACTTATACTTCAGACCGATAACACCCACTGTCTGTTTACCGAGAGAGCAACAATACAAATGCCGTAACGGCAAACTAGTTTCATGGGTAAACTTTGCCGAGATTTCCCATCGTTCTCGTATGTGCATTCTTTACCTTTGCCACAAGGAGTTCACACCTCGCTAGAGTTACCAACCTTAGAAAGCAAACCTATGGGAACTGGCCTCGAAATTATACATTATAATATGATTCGCAATGCTACAACACTCCCTCACCCAGTGCAGGCCAAAATAAACAGGGATTTTTTTTCTCAGTGAGTAAACTTGTCAGACTCCGCCCAACAACCAGTATGGAAGTTTTTAGACATTTTAACAACCATACCGGTGTGTACCGGCTGAATATCACCACTGGGTATGCCACTTGTCTATCTTCCTTGTGGCCTTGTAGAGTGCTGCTGTGTTTTTCTGGAAGGAATCCTTTAGGTTAGCTATTACTGTTTTCTGTTGCTCGATGAAGTCTGTCAGGCCCCTTCCTCCCTCTTTCTGAGCTATTGTCAGTCTCTCCATGGCTGACTTTGGGTAGTGTTGGCAGCTCTTGATCATCATTGTCCTTGTCTTTCTTGTGATATCCTCCAACTCGGCGCTAGTCCAATCTATGATCCGAAGGAGTATGTTAGCACTGGGACTGCATAGGTGTTTATGGCTTTAACTGTGTTCCCTCCATTCAGCTTTGCTTTATTATTATTATATATTATTTCTCCTGATTGGGGTGTTCCACTTCCTGAGGGTATTGCTACCAAGTACACAGGGTGGTTGTTATATCTGGTGTTATGGCTGGTCGAGGAACTCTTTGACTATTGCAACTTTCTGGAGTTCCTTTTAGGTGTTTTCTGGGAGACTCATTGCTGCTAGGCTGTTATGTAGGGTCTTTGGCACCATACTGGTGGTTGACACAATAATCAGGATGGTTGTTACTTGTTGCGCATATTATAATAATAAATATTATTATTATTATTTGATGCAGTAATATCATCTACAGGCAACCCTCGTATGACATGGTTTCACTCTAACACAATTGATAAATTGCGGCAATCCTCGTGCAATATAGTACTTATATAACACGGTAATTTTGAGTTTTTTTGCAGGGAAAACCTTGCTATTATGTTGGATGAAATTTTAAAACATTACCACTCTTTTTTGTGAATCTCCGCTATTGACTCACTAGTTGTTATGCAAAAAAAAAAAAAAAAAAAATTGGGAAGTCCCCGTGTTAGGTTTTGTGCTATTGAACTTGTGCTTGTTTGAGACCATAAAAAATTTTGACTTTGAAGCGTGCAGTTGGTGACTTTTAAAGTTTTTATAAGGTTATTTTGGTTTTTATTTGATCATTTATGAATTTTTCCGGGTATGTATTACTAAACTTTTTTGTTCATAAGAACCATATTTGAATAATTATAAACTTTTGCTTGTGAATTAAATTTTTGTTTTAAATTATATTTTCTTTTGTTGTGAATTAAATTCCAGCCCTAAATTATGTCTAAGGAAAGTATAAAAGCACCACTCAAAAGAAACAATTTCTCTAGAATCAAAGATATAAATTTTGGATCATCTTAAAAAGGGGGAAAAGGAATCATACATTGCAAAAAGTTTAAATTAAATGAAGCAACAATCCAGACCATAAAGAAAAATTAACAGAAAATTAGAACTGCTATTGCTACGGTATCTTTCATTTCTGCAGATATGACAGCTCATCCCTGAGTGCCAAAAATTGAGAAAATGGAAAAAGCACCCAGGATTTGGTGGAAATGGCATCAGAGGTAAACCAATTCAATTCAGAGGATAATAGTGCAGATGAAAATTTTGAAGTTCAAAATTTTACACTAAAAAGCATATGGGAAGGCATAAATTTAGCCAAGCAATTAGAATCTTATTGTTTGAATGCAGATCCTTCGACTGAAAGGAGCACAAAGTTCAAAAGGAGCTTCAAAAATGCTGAGCTTCATACCATGAAATTTACAAATATCTGTCGAGCAAAAGCAAACAAACCCATATTACTGATCTTTTAAGGAGAGCAGAAGGTACACAAAATCTTGATGCTGCAGAAGAAAGTTCAGAAGGTGAAGATATTCTGCAACAGAGAAAACGTTCTTGTTTGTTCTTGACATCAATGAAGAGGATGAAAATTAAATGAACGAACATTATCTGACCTATATGTATCACACTTGTAAGACGTTTTGTTCAGTTATTACTATTTTTAATAAATATTAAGTTTCAGATAGTTATAAAAAAAAAGGTGTATTTTTGTTAGCTTTTGGAGCGTAATTCGTCTTTTTGTACTGGTTCTTAGTCCCATATAACATGGTTTCACACTACATGAGATTTTAAAGGAAACTTCTTGAGTGAAATGTGCTTAACAGCAATGAAGAGAATGAAAATTAAATTAACAAACATTATCTGACCTATATGTATCACGTTTGTAAGACGTTTTTTTTCAGTTATTACTATTTTTAATAAATATTAAGTTTCAGATAGTTATGAAAAAAAGGTGTATTTTTGTTAGCTTTTGGAACGTAATTCCCCTTTTTGTACTGGTTCTTAGTCCCATATAACATGGTTTCACACTACATGAGATTTTAAAGGAAAATTCTTGCATGTCAGAATCTTTTTCAACCTGCTACTACTGACACACACACACACACACACACACACACACACACACACACACACACACACACACACACACACTGTTACTTCTGTCATTACTGGTGACAAATCGTGGGTATGTTATGGCCTGGTCCTTTCAATGGAAGACTCAGATTTCTCCAAGGCCCCAAAAAGCAGCACAATCTCAATCAAATGTGAAGATCATACTTATCATTTTTCATTCCCAGGGCATTATGAATTTGTCCTGTGTGGTCAAACAGTGAACCAGGAATACTACAAACTGGTTCTACAAAACCATTTTGTAGTATTCCTGTTTGTAGTTCTACAAAACGAGAGATGTATTTGCTATTCGAAGAAAACTGCTGGAAAAGTGGCCTTCGAGGAATTGGCACTTGCATGACAACAGTGCTCCTGCACAATGAGTGCCTTCCATTCAAGAATTTCATGCAACGCACTTTATCACTGTGTTCCCTTGTTCATCATACTTGCCGGATTTATCTTCCTGTGATTTTTGTTTTGTTTCCAAAGCAAGCTTAAAGCTCTTTGAAAGGTTACAAATCTGCAACAACTACAGTAAAGAAACAAAAATCACAGGACTCCAAAAAGAAGCTTGTCAGGAATGCTTTCAGAAGTTGCAGAGTGATGGAATCAGTGTGTTCAGTATAAAGGAGACTATTTCAAAGAAGATCCACTTGAATAGCACGTAACTGTCATTGAGAACAGGGAACAAGTGGCATCAAATTTATTCTTTTGAAACTCTGACAAACTGGGTATACAGAAGTAAAGAAAAAATAAAATAAAACATATTTACACATGAAATATGGTAAAAGTAAAAAAAAAAAAAAAAAAAGTAGCTTTCAACATCCCAGGATCAATTGTGTTCTTAGAGCAGTATTGTGATAAATAAATAGACTGTTGAAGCATTACCAGTACAGGATGGAAGGATGGTCATTAACTGTTTTCACAGTGCCTGGATTGTGGAATAGACCTGAATTACAGTTAAAGCAAGTGGAGTTGGTGGAAATGTATAGTGACTCCAACCAAAGGTGTTGGTATGGCTGACAGGCACAGTTTATCATGTAAACTCAATTAGGATCAAGTACACACCCCATATTTCAAAAATGTTCAGCTAAAGGAGAATTTTGCACATCCCCTTGAATAAAAGTCAAATGCTCATCTCTGTGGTCATAGATGTCTCTTGATTTGACCCAAATAGCATTTTGTGGCAGACAGGGCAGTTATATGATAAACCATCCCACTCTGCAATAAACACAACAGAACTCTGATTCAGTATTTCTGAAGAGGGCAACTTCTGTAACAATAGCTTCAAGCAGTCATATTAAGCCAATGTCTAACGACTCCAAACAAAAATCCATAAACAGAAAAATTTTAAGTATGCTAATGTTTGAAAGTGTACTGTACTGGTAAACAATATTTTGGCTGTATTTTAATATACAGTGTGTATAAGTCAGTTAAATTGAATTTCTAGTGCAGTGTAAAGAAATCTGCTTTTTATCAAAAATATCTTTTTCTCCTGTTTTTTTTTTTTTTTTTTTTTTGCAAAAACCTTTTCTTTTCTGTTCTTTTTTTTTTCTATTTTTCTTTCTGCTTACAATTTCCCCATTCTCCAGGTTTTTGAAAGTCAAATTGACATCTATGCTCTGACTTTGCCAGTGAGATTTGAAAATTTTTTGGCTGGTTTAAGTTTTGATGATGAGATTCTATTCTTGCTCATTTGTTTTCAGTCAGTGGGTCCCATGTGTCATTGTGGATCACGATCTGTTCAAAAAACATCTCTGCCCCCCCCCTCCCCTCTGGGCAAATGCATAGAAGGAACCTCATCTCCATGTTTTTCAATAGATTGTCAGAATCACTGAAACACATGGTGATTTTTTTGGAAGCAACACTGTTGTAAATGGCTCTTTCTATGCCACTAATGCTATTTACTTCTGATGGAATTCATGCAAATAAGAGCTCCATTTGTTTGGCTTAAGCTTCTCAACTTTGTTAATGTTCACATGATTAACTCCTGTTTGTGGCTGTAACAATATCTTCAAGCAATCATAATAACTTTGACAATATTGTTGTGTCATGGCTGTTTGGAATGTAGTACACTACTCATATGCCCATGTTTTTAACAGTGCATCATTTCTGAATTTTACTGAAAGTCTTTGGTGAATATGAACAATTTCAATATCAATTGGAGCAGCTTATCTTTAAGGGAAGGTTACTACAATGGATAAAAGGTGGTTAAGCAATTGGAGACTTGGACTCCTACTGCTCATGAACTAATGGTGACTGGGGTTCCACTGAGTTCAGGTCTTAGCCCTTTACAATTTCTGATATTCATTAATAATATTAATGAGGACATTTCAGGTTTTAAGTTCTGGCAGGATAGTTAATTTCTGTAACACATTCAATGTTACAGAAATTTACAGTTTTACATTTAGTAATTAGGACATATATGCTGCATCAACAAGACATAAATTATATGGATGGATTGAGAATTGGTAGTTGAGGTTTAACATTGAAAATGCAAGTGTTGCATCTGGGTAGTGGTAACCAATTGTACTGCTTAGATTATCATCAAACTCAAGATTGTAAATAATGAAAAGGATCTGTGAGTAACTAGATAATCTGATATGAAGTTTTATGAACATTGTAGATAGACTGCTAGGATAGCTCATGGTGTTCTGTTACTGATATGTAGAAATTCTGCCTGTGAGATAGAGATTATTATTCCCTTATATAAAGCATTGACTAGGCAATATCTTGAATGCTTTACATGCATGCATACAGCTTGGAGACCCCACTTTAGGAAATATTGGAGAAGGTAAAAGAAGAATAATGAGATTGATTAATTAAGGGCACAAAACAGTATTCTTATCGAGAGAGAGAGAGAGAGAGAGAGAGAGAGAGAGAGAGAGAGAGAGAGAGAGAGAGAGAGAGAGAGAGAGACTTGAATTTAAACTGCAGTGATTTTATCTCCTGCAGATACCTGAACTGCAGTTCAGGTATATGCAGGAGTGACCTGATTGAGTGTTTAAGTCCATGAAAGGTTTGAGTAAACTGATGTTAAGGAAATTTTTACACTTAGTCACAAGGAAGTATAAATTTAAACTGAGAGAAAATAATTTTATACTAGATGTCCAAAAATTTTCCTTTAGTCAATGAGTAATTATTTGAATAAACTCCACCCAACCTTATGGAATTTGAAGGCTAATCGAAATTAGTGGGATTGGATGAGCACCTGAAAGAAGTAAAGAGATGAAGTGAGTTAAGGTGGCATTGATTACTTTGTTCATTTATTTTAATAATTTAATTAAATGAGTTTATGTATTTATTTATTTTTATTTTTATTTTTTTGCTGGTGCTATATGAGCTAACTATCTTTCATCAGTTTGCAGTACTAATGCTGATATCAGCTAGGTTTGGGTATTCTTGCACCAAAAATTTACACATTGGTACTCCATCTTGTTTCTAACTTCTCTAAACACCAGCAAGTTTTTATGACCAGGCATGTGCACAAGCATGGTTAATGTGAGTAGAGAAATATGAAATAACCATGCAAAAGTAACACCAATCCATATTGTTGTTTTTGAGCAATGGTGAAAATTTCGAAATTCAAGATCATAATTGAATTTCTTTTGTATTTATTCAAAGTTATATACCCTAAATAACCAAGTCTACTATTTTGTAGTATTTATTAAATAAAAAACTGGCTCCAGTTGCATTTGTATTTCTTTTAGCTGTTAACATCCATATAGCTCTCCTGGCCGATGAGAGGATTCATTTGAGTCTTGAAGTCATCATCGAGGTTAAGGGATACTTATATAATTTACATGTGACTTTCAATAAATTTCTGGACAATAAAACATGTTACAATTGTGTCCGTTCTTTCTAATTCATTAACTGTGAATAATGATGACATTCTCCCTCTTTCAACAATTAATAATAGATTTTAACAGTTATGTACAGCACAAAATGTGCTCAATATTTTGTCCATTTTTCTTCTTATTTTTTGATTTATTATTCTTTCAGTAATACTTTATATTCTGGAAAATATTTCATCTACTTTTCCTGATACTTGAATAAACCAGTAATTGACCAGTTCACTTGTCTTATATATAATTCAAGAAACTAAGCAAGGTAATGCCATCCTCTAAATAGGATGGATTTTTCATTAATTAAATACTATTAATGAAATATATACTGCTAATATGTCTTAAAAAGAAATAGAACACGACTAAAGAATGATATAAAAATCGAATAAATCAAAATTCCTGTGTTTTATTTATTTATTGTTAAATTTTTATATAGGGGAACTTCCTCCGGTATCAGCTATGTCTAACATGGTGGGTTCCACCATCACCCCTGCCACCACTGCCTCCGTCCAGCCACTGCCAAGTAATATGCTCAGTAAATCATCATTTTCAATGGAGACTCAGTACATGCAGCAGCAAAGTCAGATATTTGTCTTTTCAACAATTTTGGCAAATAAGGCAGCCGAATCTGTTCTTTCTGGCCAATATCCTTCTATTATTGCCTTTCATTGTGCCCAACCAGGAACTAAAAGATTTCTGGAAGTATGAATAACTATTAATTTGTAATTTATTTTCTTTGTATTTGTATTTAATTCTTTTCATTGTAGAGTTGTATTGTCATTTTGCTTTCCAAGTTGTTTACCTCCAAATACAGGGTGATCCAAATTAAACTCTGTCTATTTTATCATTTTGTGGATCATTTTGAAATCATTCTGAAAATAAATAATAATAAAATTCAGTATTGTTCAGTACATTATTATAAATAATGTATTGTTCAGTACATTATTTTGATACTGACTGCTAGCTTTTTGAATGGTTCCATTTAGTGTATTTGAACTGATTGATGAAATAGGAAAAACTTAATCTGCAAGTGTCATAATACAGTCAGTCCTCGTATAACACGTGTTTACACTACACGAATTCGATCATACACGATTTATAAATAGGGGAACGATATCGTATATAACATGAACCGAATTCGCTTATGCACGATTCACCTTTGGGTTTACAAGAAATGGCAGTCGAACTCGGAATCGCCCCATCTGAACGCAACACGAGAAGATTCTGAAAATGTATTTGTTTTTTTATATCAGTGAAGGGGAAACACATTTCACCAAAACATAAAAATCCACACAATTCCAGCTATCGGTATTATCACAAATGCAATTAGATCGAGTTTACTACCAGTTTATAACAGATTCCACTAGCAGAAACGCAACTGGAAATTGTTTTATGGTAGTAACCCCCAGAAATGTTCTTTAGTAAAATGTGAGGTGTTAATAGTGTATCTCTGCCTTTATGGTGTTTATTTAGTTGCTGCACACACTCAGCTTTGTTTATGTGTATCAAGCGTGCCTCCTCATTTTGTAATTGTGTTTTATTCCCTAAAAATGAGTAAAATACTTAAAAGGTGTGGAAAGGAAGTGTCCTGGTGAAGACACTACAGATTCAGAGAAAAAAAAGAAAAGCAATATCGATAGACAGGGGCGGACTGGGTCAAAAATTCTTAGCCGGGAAAGTTTGTAGCAGCCTCATACTAGCGTTTATGAGGCCGCTACAAAATCACACCGGCCTGCATCGTCTTCTGGCCTCCGGCCCACTGGCGTTTCCCCCATAAGGCTTATGGCCAGTCCGCCTCTGTCAATAGAGAAAAAGTATGAAATTGTGAAACATTTTGAGCGAAATGAAAGACCATGCATGTGCTACGGGCCTAAATGAGGCAACGCCGAGAATTAGAAAGAATGCAGAGAAAATAAAAACTTTCATAGCAGGAACAACGCAAAGTGTAACAAAATCCATTAGATCAAGACAAAGAATTGGAAGAGATGGAACGGCTGTTATCTGTTTGGATAGAAGATCAAACAAAGAGCAAGTTTACTTATGATAGAAGCAAAAGCATTAGCAATATTTTATTATGTAATAGTCGTAATAAAATATGTATTTTATTACGATTATTCATTGTGTTTGGTAATATTTTGGTTACAAATGTGTGTGCAGTCTTGGGTGGTCGGTACCTAACCCTATTTTACCATAGGGCCTGTTATTTATATTGCACAACTTTGCATTGCACAAGGGTTTCTAGGAACACAACTATCGTGCTATATGAGGACTGACTGTATTCTACATTCTTCAGATTTCCCTCTCCCTTGGCAAAAGTCACAGGGAGTGAGGTGTACTGGGAAAACAAATTGCCACTTGCAAAGAAAACCTCTGCTAATTATCCTGTATTTGATAAAGCTGTTATCAGTTGATGTTTAACAGGTATTACATTGTTGGAAGGAAAATGGATGAAGATTTGTCCATAGAACAACATTCTTGAAGTGCAGGAAGGATTATTGAGTGAGACATTGCATAGGCTAATATATGTATAGGCTAATAACAGATCTTGTGGTTAAACCACATTTCCCAGGTCTTCTTGAAAGAATGCAGAAGTGTTTTGAAAAAAAAAAAAAAAACTCTTCAGAGCTTATTCATGACAGCCACGAACATTCTTTGGCCCAATTTAGAGAACAGTGAGCCTCAGCAATCCACAAAATGTTCCTTAGGAATTTGGTATCTAACAGTCCACGTGTAAGAAATTGCAATACATCTTTCAACAGGATCTGATATGCTGCACACTACTGTTAACATATGCATCCTGCATTGCTGGCTCCTCTGTTACCAGAACAACTGCCGACTGGGCTAGCCGGGTGGGTAAAAAGCCTGCCCGGCAACCTAAAGGTCACGGGTTCGAATCCCGCCTCGGGCTTGGATCAAAGTACTGCAAAAACCTTGGGAGGTGCATTATGGCCACAGAAGCTGATGCACCAATAACTACCAAACAAAAAAAAAAAAAAAAAACCAGAACAACTTGGCAGCAGCAATATTATATGTAGATTTACAACTTCATACTTCAAATTTGATAATCATCTTTCTAAATAAGAAAACCAATATTCCCAAAATATGTTAATTATTATTTCATTTACATATTGATTGGTGTTGGTTCCAGACGAAACACCTCTCATTGTGAAAAAACAGTAATTGCAAAAGTTTATAAATTTTGTCACATTATCATACACGAGTTTTTTAGCTTGCATGATATCATACATTTCAGTATCAATATTCCTTTTTAGACTATCATCATTTTATTGTAGAAATAGCTGGTACTACGCTGGAAAGCATATTCTCATTTATATTACAATTATTGCAATAAAACTTGTTTAATTGAAAGTTCAAGTGATTAAATTTATCCATTCGATTTAAACCAGTTCAAAATATCCGTACAAGTTCAGAGCATGTTGATATTAATTGAGCAAGAGAACTTTTTAGTCAGATTCTCTTATTAACACTGTAGAATTTTCGTAACTCTCATTTAAAATATTAATAATCTTTTGGTTTTGTTGTGGTAAGCATTTGCAAATAGATGATTAACAGGCTAATTTCAACAAAATGAGAAAGATAACAATTGTGCTGAGGAGGAATTCAATAAATCCATTAAAATCGAGAAAGGAGTTCGACAAGGAGACACAATATCTCTGAAGCTGTTTACTGCTGCCCTTGAGGAAGCTTTCAGAAGATTAGACTGGTCGCAGAAAGGAGTCAATGTGAATGGAGAGTACCTAAACCATTTACGATTTGCAGATGACATTGTGGTCATAAGCCACAATCCCAAAAAATTAGAGAAAAATCTTAATCAGTTATGCACAGTTAGTAAGGATTTTGGACTAAAGATGAATATGGCTCAAACAAAAGTAATGATGAACAAGTATGCCACAGAAAGGAAATAATGATTGAAGGAGCAGTAATTGAAAAGGTGGAGTCATATACTTATCTGGGACAAGTTATAAGGTGTAATAATGATAAATGGCTGGAAGTCAAGAGAAGAATAAATTTTGGATGGATAGCATTCAAGAAATATAGTCACATACTGAGGAGCAATATCCCAATTTGTCTGAAACGTAAAATAATGAACCAATGTATACTCCCCATCATGACTTATGGAAGTGAAACTTGGGCACTCACCAAAAGAATGGAAGAGAAGCTGAGAACTACACAGCGAAGAATGGAACGAATTATATTGGGAATCAGACTGTTAGATAAGAAGAGAAACACATGGATTAGGCAGCAAACTCAAGTAAAGGACATTCTTATCAAAACTAAAGAACTAAAATGGTCTTGGGCAGGACACATAGCTCGAAGACATAACAGATGGACTAAGAAAATAACAGAATGGTACCCAAGAGGAGCTAGAAGAAAACCTGGAAGACAAAGGCGGAGATGGATAGATGAAATTCATGAGTTTGTGGGTAGTAAACGGATGGCCAGTGCTCAAAACAGAAGGAACTGGAAAGTTGCTGGAGAGGCCTTCATCCTGCAGTGGATTGAAAATGGCTGATGATGATGATAACAATATTGCTAGTTTTGTTTTTGCCATCATTAATAGTCATGCAGTCTTGATATATACAAGTTGTACCTTAATTAATTAAAATGAGCATTTAATGTCATAAAAGGAATATATTGTAGTTTTTATGATAAGGGTGACATTGGTTGTATATTGGTTGTATATATACTTGTTTTAAGTATAATTATTTAAATTATACTGGTTGGATTAGTCCATGGTAATGTTTTATTTCTTGCATTGTTTTCAGAAACATCCACTCAAAGTACAACAGTTCAATCGTCAAAATCCTGCAGCTTGGCTAAACACTTTGGCTCAAATGAAACAAGGAAACAGGCATATGAAAGGAGCAGTGAATCAGTTTCCTGCCCCATATATGATCAATCATCAGTATCCTGGAGCTTCACCCTGTACTGGACCATGTAGTGTGCACGGACCAGGACCATGTACAGCTAATCCTAGAGGTCCTTCAGGATGGCCAAATGCAAATCCGATTGCAGGAACTGGTATGAGTCAAGAAATGTCACCTGATATGATGTGTGGTCCTGGGGCACCACAGTCTTGGTCTCAACAACAGTTTCCTCAAGGCATAGGACAAAATCCTGTAAATCCAAGATTTCAGAATCCTGCAACTCCAGGAATGGGAATGGGAGCAGTTGGACCAGGTTCTGGAGGTAACATGATGACTTGTATGAATAATATGGGTACTCCTCCTTATGGTAGCCCATATCAGACTCCAAGTGGTGGTCCAGTTTTAAATCCATCTTTGATGAATCAAGTACCAGCAGGGCCTTCAACTTTGACAGGTATAAATAATTTGAATTTGTTAAATCATATATTTGTTAGATACTAGCAGTGCATTGCACTTATTTTTTGTGTTATTATGCTTGCAGCACATATAATAAATTTTAAGTTATGTTTTGTATTCTGGATCGTATGTATAGCTTAGCTTAATTTTCAGCACTCACCTTATAGTAATCCGCTTAGCTGGTGGAGAGTTTTACCACATACATAGTGGTTATAGGATTCTAGTAACTTACAGGGATTATGGGTTTAAAACTAAGTTATGGGCTAATTAAATTGAAGAAAAAAAGAAGCTAATAGCCGCGCACGAGCGACTTTCGAAATTCGTCCTCAGTTAGCTGGGGGAGGGGGGCGCTTGTGTTATATACGGGTTGGGTTCCCGAAATGCATTTCAGTGCACGTGGAAACTTAATACGTGCTAAATTCCAAATGGGGGAGAAATTGGCGGGAATCTTTTTGTTTAACACGTTGAGTGATGTATGGCGCTTAAACCATTCGATGACGAGGGCTTCGTTTTCAAGGATTTTGTAGCTGGAATTTAATTTAACTACTGTGATGGCTAATCGATGAGTGGGTTGTGATTTTGAGATTGGACGTGTTGTGTTAGTTCTGTACTTGCTGAATTAGTTTTGAAGCTATTAAAGTGGTAGTATGCACGCGTGTTGGAAATTTTTGATGTCCCGAATTTTGCTGTTGTACTGCCTATGTAACATGCTTGGCAATCTGATTGGCATCTGATCAAATATGTAATGTTGTTGTGATCTTGTGTCTCGTACTTGTGTGTTGTCTTGTATGAATTGAATTTGGAACTTAATTTGTTATAAGATGTGAATATTAATTTGATATCTGTATTTTTAAAACTCTGTTGAAGTCTTCTAGCGTATTGTTGATGATATGGGAACGCAATAAGGGGTTTATGTATCTTATTCTTGTTCACGTGGTTAATAATTTTGTTTGGGTTATTAGTGTTATTATGAACTTTGGTGATGGTTTCTTTTATTAGTTGTGAGGGGTATTTTCTGTCGATGAATTTTTTGGTGAGGTATTGCAATTCTATAGATAGGTCTGTTTGTGTGTGGCTATATTTTACAGCGTTGTATATCTGGTTGTATAGAACTGCTTTTTTGATGTATAGAGGGTGGTGAGTGGTAATGTAAGAATTTACCTGTATGTGTGTTTTTTCTGTATATTTTGGTGCCTAAAGATGTGCTTATTTTGTATACAGCGAGGTTTAAAAAATTAATTTTATTATTGGTTTCTACTTCGAGTCTTTCATGTGTTGTGTTAAAGGTGTTCAGTAAAGTATCGATGGTGGTTCTGTTGCCTATTAAGAGGACTTCATCTGCCTATCTCATGTTCCTGGGGGAAAGGGTTGGAGAATTTTTTTCTTCGATAGATGTCAGGTAGATCTTGGATAAAGGGGCAAAGATACCGAGGCCCATGGGAAGGCCGAAAATTTGTTCGTAGATGTTATTTTGGAATTTAAATTGTTTGGCATCAAGTAACAATGATGTGAGTTCTAACATGTCATTAATGTTTAAGTCAGTACGTTTTGTCAATGTGTCGTCTTTAATTAATAGTTCTTTAATGGCCAGTAGCATGGATTCGATGTGCACGTTTGTATATAGGGAGACGACGTTGAAGGACGGGAGAATATCGTTTTCAGATATGATTATGGAAGTTATACGTTCGTGTGCTCGTTTAGTATTGTAGACCCTGAACCGAGAAAATCTCATTAAAGGTGAAATAATTTTGACGAGGAATATGGATAGGTTAGCATAGGCGGACTGTTTATAGGAAACAATGGGCCTTAAAGGATAATCTTGTTTATGGAGTTTGACTATTCCAAAAATATGTGGGAGAATGTTACTGCGTATACCTATTTGCTGGAGGGTATGTAAATTAATTTGTTTGTTGGCTCTGAGTCTTCTTAGGATCCCATCAAGTTTATTTTTAAGCTTGTTAATGTTAAACGTGTTGCAAGCTCTGTATGTTGTTGAATCTGATAAGATGTGTAACATTTTCTTTATATATGTGTTTTTGTCCATGATTGCGATGGTATTCCCTTTGT
The DNA here is from genome assembly GCF_048544385.1 of Mastigoproctus giganteus. Classification (NCBI taxonomy): domain Eukaryota; kingdom Metazoa; phylum Arthropoda; class Arachnida; order Uropygi; family Thelyphonidae; genus Mastigoproctus; species Mastigoproctus giganteus. The sequence continues at coordinate 232,641,015 of NC_143579.1, forward strand.
CTGCCTTTTGTATTATAATGTTGGGGGTTTTCATAAAGTCTCGTATGTGGGTTAATTGTTGTTGGGGAATGTTAGGTTTACTAGTTAATTGGGAGTTAAAAACAGCATTAGTTTCATGTATGATTCGATATTTATCTGGGTGGTTATCAAGTTTGGTTTGTATTTCTATCATGGCGTCTTTAACTGGGTAGTGGTTGCTGTTAATGGCGAAATTGAATTCGTATTCTAGACTGGCAAGTTCGTTAGGGGCAAATGTTTGTGTAGAGATGTTAACAACTGAGTTTGTGGGAGGGGGGGGTTGTGTCTCCTGGTGAGTGTATCCCATTTCTTGGAGTGCTTTTGGGTAATCTGATTTAAAGTTGCTTGAATTCGTGTGTTGTTCTGTTGTACGTAATTGTACCAAGTCGTGGAGGTTAGTTCTCTTTTAAATTTGAATTTAAGGGTATGTATTTGATCTAAAAGGAGATATTTTTCTCTGTATCTTTTCCGTAATTCGGCTTTAATTATGGCAATAGAGGCTTGGTGTATGATAAAAGGGTATTTTTTAACAGTGTTTTTGGTGCAGATACGAGCGAAATTGGGGATTATGTCATACATGAGACATTTCTTTAAGAATGTGATGTGGAGTTTGTCGGAAAAGTATTTAACTAATAGTTTTGTGAAATGGAGTTTCCTATCGTGCAGATCTGAATGCATTGGGGAAAATGTGGAAATGATAGGCATGCGGAAGAGGTGTAATATATGTAGTTAAAGGATTTGTGTTAAATTGACTCTTGATTTTTAAGGAGTTCTTATGTGCTGTAATGTAATAACTAGATCATATGTATAGCTTAGCTTAATTTTCAGCACTCAAGACAACACACGAGTATGAGACACAAGATCACAACAACATTATATATTTGATCAGATGCCAATCAGATTGCCAAGCATGTTACATAGGCAGTACAACAGCAAAATTCAGGACATCAAAAATTTCCAACACACGTGCATACTACCACTTTAATAGCTTCAAAACTAATTCAGCAAGTACAGAACTAACACAACATGTCCAATCTCAAAATCACAACCCACTCATCGATTCAGCCATCACAGTAGTTAAATTAAATTCCAGCTACAAAATCCTTGAAAACGAAGCCCTCGTCATCGAATGGTTTAAGCGCCATACATCACTCAACGTGTTAAACGAAAGGATTCCCGCCAATTTCTCCCCCATTTGGAATTTAGCACGTATTAAGTTTCCACGTGCACTGAAATGCATTTCGGGAACCCAACCCGTATATAACACAAGCCCGATTCCCACTGTTATCATCTTGTGCTAAACCTCACCATCGTCAGTAACCATTTCAGCTCCTGACCAATCTCCATGTGAACTTGCTGTCGCTCAAGCGTGAGTAGTCATGGAAACTAGTGGGCACAGATGTGTCATGTGAAAATGGTCATGGAGAATGCTGGTTGTGCTTCCTACTGATATTCTCAACATCTCTGCCAGTTGCCTTACTGTTATATGACTATTTTCTCTCATGATTAAAGAAGCAGTTTTTATGGTTTCTGTGGTCATAGCAGTGGTTGGAGCTCCAGGACCACTGATTTTTTGTAATTGAATCACGTCCATCTTTAAACATTCTAAACTGTCTGTGAGCTGTGCTATATGGAAGCATAGATTCACCATAAACCTCTCTTAACATTTCATATGTTTCAGCTGATAATGTTTTCTTGAGAGGGAAAAAAGTCACACCGTGCACATGAGTCATTTGCACAGTTGCTAATGTGATGCAGCTTAGTTTGGTCGTAAATTCTACTAGCCCAGCTAGAAATTAAGCGGCCTAGAGGGAAACAGGTATTCTGTATGTTATCAGACACTCAGTCTAAAACACTGATAGATCCAATATCTTTCTATTTCAGAAGATTTAGGAGAAGTCCGGTTGGCCTGCCTCCCTAAAATCCACTCATGCATACCTTCTCGATGGTCAGTCCTGTTACGTCACTTAGGTGGCAACAAACGTGTAGAGTGGTTCTTTTCAAGATGCCTGGTCAGCGTGAAGAGGAAAAGACCAAACCCTCCAGCACCTGACAGCACAACAAAACAAACGGCCCTCAGTCCCCAGCGGCTTTCACTCCCCCTCTTACGGCAGCAAGAGGATCAGAGTGGAAGCAAAGGGTGCTAAGAATCTCTGGGTATGATCAGGCTGCCATGCATGGAAACTGAACTTGGCCTGTTACAACATAAGATCGCTCATCAGTGAAGAGAGGATACTAGAGCTGGAAAAGGAATTAGAAAATGTAAATTGGAATATCATCGGTTTGGCTGAAACAAGAAGAAGAAATTAATCACATATAAGTTTATCAAGTGGAAATCTGCTGTACACCAATGGAAACAGTGAAAAGAGTGAAGATGGAGTTGGTTTTCTGGTCCATAAAGATATAAAAAAACAACATTTTGGAATTCAAAAGTACATCACCAAGGGTGTCAAGACTACTACTCAGGATTTCTAAGAGGTATAAGCTAAAGGTTATGATGATGAAGAAGTTGAAGAAATGTACACCGAAATTGAGAGTCTTCTAGATGGACAGAAAACTCACTACACTATCATCATGGGGGTACTTCAATGCTAAGGTTAGAAAGAGACAAAACAGTGCAGAAAGGGGAACTATAGGAAATTTTGGAATTGGTGAAAGAAATGAAAGAGGCAAGTCTTGTGGAATTTGCAGAATCTAGAGGAATGTCAGTAATGAAAACTTTTTTTTTTTCAAGAAAAGGGTGAACAGAAAGTGGACATGGAAGAGCCCAAATGGATTAACAACTAATGAAATCGACTTCATCCTCACTAACAGAAGATATATCGGGAATGATGTTACTGTCTTGAACAAGGTAAATGTTGGAAGTGATCACAGAATGGTAAGATGCACACTTGCTATAGATGCAAGAAAAGAAAGGGAAAAACTGACTCAAGTAAATAATACAAAGGTCTTTGAGATAACAGAAGAGGAGAAAAAGCAGTATGTACTGGAACTTAAGAACAAGTTTGAGCTTCTGCAGACTGTTCAGGACCAAGATATCGATGAGGAATATTACAACTTTCTGAAAGTGATAAAGCCCAAGAAACCTATAGGTAAAAAGAAATCCAAAGAAGAAAAAATCAGTCAAGAAACATTTGTCACAATGAACCGAAGACGACAAATGAAGAGCAAGAAAAACGCTGACAAAGAAAATTGAGTATACTGAGTTAATGAAAGCCATTAGAAAGAGACTCAAGAGAGGACATAAGAAAATTTAACACAAGAAAAGTAGAACAAGCATTAAGGGAAAACAAAGGATTTAAATCAGCAGTCATGAGCAGTAATACAGAAAGACAAATGAAACTGGTGCCTCCGTAGCCAGGTGGGCAAGAGCAGCAGTGCATAGCACGTGCTTCTTGATTAGACCGGGGTTCGAGCCTGTGACCACCAAATATGGAGGATGCGGAAAGGTCAGGGAATGACCACCACATATCCCCGGAGCAATATGGCCTTAGTTGCTAATGCTCCTAAAAACCAAATAACAAACAAAAACAAAACAAACGAAACTGAAGAATAGCGATGGTGTACTTATGAATAGCAGAGAAGGCATAATTCAAATAGCAGAAGACTACTATAAAGAGTTATACAAGGAGCGAGGGAATGATGCCAGTAGTGGGGAAGATGGATTGCAAATTAGTAACACATACAACATACCTGATATCCTTCTTGATGAGGTAAACATGCGTTGAAAAAAAAAATGAAGAATCAGAAAGCTCCAGGGGAAGATGAAGTTACTGTAGAGTTGTTAAAATTGGGAGGAAGAGATGTGGCACAAAAACTGGCAAGACTCTTCACAAAATACATTAGAAAAGATGTGGCACATAAGGAGTGGAATAATGCAATCATAGTTTTGCTGCATAAGAAAGGAGATAAATCAGAAATTGTAAATTATAGACCAATTAGCTTGTTATCCCACATCTACAAGTTGTTCACAAGGGTCATTACCAACAGATTAGAAAGAATACTTGATGAAAATCAACCGAAAGAGCAAGCTGGCTTTAGGACAGGATTCTCAACTATGGATCGTCTTCATGTAATGTCATAGCTAATGGAGAAAGCAAATGAATAGAAAACACCATTATGCCTGGCATTTGTGGATTATGAAAAGGCATTTGACTCCATACAGCATAAGGCTGTATGGAGTCTTTCCAGGGCCCGAAATATTGCCTTATGCAATATTTCGGCCACTGGAAAGACAAGGCATAGTTACCCCACATATTATGATTTTGAAGAAAATATATGAGAATGCTACCTCCTTTATTAGACTAAACAAAGACAGTAATAAATTTAAAATTGAGAAAGGAGTTCGACAAGGAGACACAATAACTCCGAAGTTGTTTACTGCTGCCCTTGAGGAAGCTTTCAGAAGATTAGACTGGTCGCAGAAAGGAGTCAATGTGAACGGAGAGTACCTAAACCATTTACGATTTGCAGATGACATTGTGGTCATAAGCCACAATCCCAAAGAATTAGAGGAAAATCTTAATCAGTTATGCAGAGTTAGTAAGGATTTTGGACTAAAGATGAATATGGCTAAAACAAAAGTAATGATGAACAAGTATGCCACAGAAAGGGATATAATGATTAAAGGAGCAGTAATTGAAAAGGTGGAGTCATATACTTATCTGGGACAAGTCATTAGCTGTAATAACGATAAATGGATGGAAGTCAGAGAAGAATAAATTTTAGATGGACAGCATTCAGGAAATATAGTCACATACTGAGGAGCAATATCCCAATTTGTCTGAAAATAATGAACCACTGTATACTCCCCATCATGACTTATGGAAGTGAAACTTGGGCACTCACCAAAAGAATGGAAGAGAAGCTGACAACTACACAGCAAAGAATGGAACGAATTATATTGGGAATCAGACTGTTAGATAAGAAGAGAAACGCACGGATTAGGCAGCAAACTCAAGTAAAGGACATTCTTATCAAAACTAAAGAATAAAATGGTCTTGGGCAGGACACATAGCTCGAAGACATGATGACAGATGGACTAAGAAAATAACAGACTGGTACCCAAGAGGAGCTAAGAGAAAACCTGGATGACAACGGAGATGGACAGATGAAATTCATGAGTTTGTGGGTAGTAAATGGATGATCGATTGCACAAAACAGAAGAAACTGAAAAGTTGCTGGAGAGGCTCTCATCCTGCAGTGGATTGAAAATGACTGATGATTATGATGGTTGTTAATGAAAAATTATGATCATTCTTTATTAAACATCCCTCATCTTTCATACCTTACAAGTTATTCCCTTCAAAATAATTGCTTACACATGCTCCCTACATTTCTTCCAAGTACAGAAACATTTCTCGAAGTCACATCCATTGATGTTTTCTGAATGTCTTCAATGGGTTGCAGATGGTTTCCCTTAAGTACACTTGTCAGTTTAGGAAAGGGAAAAAATTCAAGAGGGGCCTAAGTCTGGTGGGTAGAGTGCATGTTTAGAAAGACATTTGTTTTTTGGCCAGAAACTGGTGAACAGAGAGCATGTGTGCTGGAGTCTTGATGGAGCATCCAACCGTCCTTCCAAATTCAGGCCTCTTCCTTCGAGCTATAAGTCAAACAGCTATTAACTGCTGATAAACAATAGCAATAGAATATATAGTATTACAACTTTCTGTTCATTCCTTTATTACCTTCAGGGGATGTTTTCTTTCTGTTCTTATGTGAAAGCTTTTGTAGCACCTTATTGTCACAAATTGCTGAACATCACGGACTCTACAAGTCAAATGCATAATGGATCTTCTCAATATCTTTTCATGTTTTTTATAATGGTAGATTGGCAGCATTTTCCTTTTGAAGCAATAATGGTGCTGTTTTGCATTCCTGATGTAATACAATGATGGAATAGGATTTTTCTTCTGAGAGAAAAAAAGACTTTCATGGAGTCAAGCCAAAATGAACAAGCAGCTGCTATTTACAATATCCCATATCTGAATATAGTTGTTGAGAAACATCTGTTCAGAGTCTCTCTCTCTCTCTCTCTCTCTCTCTCTCTCTCTCTCTCTCTCTCTCTCTCTCTCTCTCTCTCTCTCTCTCTCTCTTCCTTTAATAAAAATAATGTGAAACTCAGAAATTTTGAATCATCATAAAATTTGCAACAAAACAGCACTGTTCAAGTAATGTTAACCTAATGCTGCATTTTATTACAGCACTTTAAACAATAAAAACACCATGAGTGATTGTTACTTATGCAAAACTTTTCCAAACTTCTGTGTGGACTATAATGATGGAAAACTTTTGTTCAATAAAGTCATTATGCAGAAACGTTGCTAACTGTGCTTTCCAAACATGGCTGTGCATTACTTAAGTGAATGTAGTAATATAGGTATGAAAAGGTATCCTTTTATTGCAGACTAATTCAGTGGAACAAGAACAACACATTACCATTTAGTGGATTTATATAGGTTGTTTCACAAATAACTATAGACCTGTTAGTTTAACTTGTGTTCTGGGGAAAATAATGGAATCACTTTTTAAAGAAGCATTGCAGGATCATCTAGACAAGACTGCAGTAATAGTTAAGACACAGCATGGGTTTGTTAAAGGGAGTTCTTGTCTGACCAATTTGATTGGATACTATGATGTGGTCACAAAGGAACTGAATGCCAAAAATAATTTTGATGTCATATACTTGGATTTCAGGAAAGCTTTTGATACTGTTGCACATTATTATTATTATTATTACTAGCCATATAGTACAAGGAAGCCTGAGGCTTATGCTGCACCAGCTAAAAAAATTTCCGAGTTACCCTGAGAGAGAGTAGAAGGGAATCACCAAGAAAGAGAAAAATGATGATATCCAGCTCAGGACCCTGGGTGTGCCAAGCCCATACTCACCAGATGTGAGCCCCTGGAAGACTGCTGTACAAACTGGAGAGGTATGGCATTAAGGGTAAGTTTCTACATTGTAGCAACTTACCCTTAATGCCATAGTGTCAAAGTAGAAGATGACAGAGTGGTAATCAATGGACACTGCTCTTCATGTACAAATGTTATTAGTGGAGTTCCCCAGGGTTTGGTGTTGGGTCCATTGTTGTTTTGTATATTTATCAATGATATTTATGAAGGTATATCAGGTTTGATGTCCAAGTTTGCAGATGATACAAAGGTTGGCAGGGTTGTTAACGATAGTAAAGACAGTATGCTACTCCAACTGGATCTAGATAAGTTGGGCAAATGGGCTGAGAAGTGGCAACTGAAGTTTAACATTGACAAATGCAAAGTACTGCATATGGGTAGCGATAATCGAAGAGAAACGTACCAACTGTATGCTACTACACTCAGGGAAGTGGAAAGTGAAAAAGACCTGGGGGTAATTGTGCTGTCAAATATGAAGTTGGCTGACAGTGTAGACGGGCTGCCAGGGCAGGTCATGGAGTCTTGTCAATGATATATAGGAATTTTGCTACCAGGGACGAGGTGATTATCCCATTATACACAGCAATGGTCAGGCCACACCTAAACTATTGTGTACAGGTTTGGAGTCCTCATTTTAGGAAGAATGTAGAGTTGCGTGAATGAGTACAAAGAATGGCAACGAGATTGGTGAGGGGAACAAAGGGGTGCTTTTACCAAGAAAGGCTTAAGTTCTGCAAATTGCAGCACCTGGAGAGTAGGCACCTGCAAGGTGATCTGATTGTGTATAAGGCATTGAATGGGTTGAGCAAGCTGAATGCTGATGGAATCTTCCTCTTGCTCAGATTAAGAAGCTGAGGGGGCACAGTTTCAAATTGAGGAAAGAGTTGTAGAATAGATGTGCAGAAATTTGCCTTTAGCCTGCAGGTAGTTGATTGGTGGAACAGACTTTCATCTTTTGTTGTGGAAGTTGATAGACTAAATAAATTTAAGGCTGAGCTGGACAGGCATTTGGAATGAATTGAGCGGTGGAATGGGAGATTTTTTTTTTTTGCTGATGCTGCATAAGCATGCTTTCTTGCATCGTATGCCTTTGCTAATGCTAATGTTTCATACAAAAATTTTATTTTAGGGCCACTCAAATTAAACCCTCTTTACAGGTACTTTGAATATCTGGTAAATTTCATCAGGTAGCCATGCATAGTATTGGATCATCATTATGTGTTTGTCATTTTTATCTGTTAATTTCAAAGTAGCTGATGTAAGTTATTTCCATATGTAATTAATATAAGTAGATGCTGCACTGTATAAGAAATGATAATTAAATTTAACCTAGGTGATCATATGATATCATACTGATCTGTCAACATGCTTCATTGGTATGTCATGTGAATAAACTGTGTCTACACATTGCAGAATGGTAATGATTTCCCATGCTTTTCAATCAACTCTGGCATTTGAACTGCTTTTGCTGGGCCCAGCTGTTCATCTTTCAGTGATTTTCTTCCATGGGCGAAATGTTGATGCTGCAAAATGAGAAAATGAGACTGATGTTATGAGACAAGTGCTGGTGCTGCCATTTACTAGAAATAAACATGAAATGAAAGAGTGATTGTTCCTTGATCATTGCAGGTAAGGTCAGTGTAAATTGCTGCCATTTCAGAATGTGTTGTGAGCTGAATTGCATGTCTCTCTCCTGTGTCTGAATTGTGGAGGGACAATGGATCAAAGGGCAAACATCAAGTTTTGTGTTTGACTGGACAAAAGTGCCACAGGAACATTTCAAATGATGAAGCAAGTGCATGGAAAGAATTATCTGTCTTGTGCATGTGTGTTCAAGCAGCATACATTTCGCCCATGGAAGAAAATCGCTGGATGATGAACAGCTGGGCCTAGCAAAAGCAGTTCAAATGCCAGAGTTGATTGAAAAGGCATGGGAAATCATTACCAATGACCGTGCAGTGCTCCAAATGATTGCAGAAGAGCTGTGCATTAATAAGGAAACCATTTGACATATAACAACCCAGGATTTAAGAAAATGAAGGTTTGTGCATGGTTTATTCCACATTCGTTAACAGATGGTCAATGACAGGTGGGAGTTGAACACTGCAGAGAACTCATTGAGGCTGCTGAAAGCAAACACAACTTCCCGAATTTTATCATTACAGGTAATAAGACTTGGTGTTTTCAGTACGACCCTACAAATAAGCAACAAAGTGTGGGATGGAAGTCGGCAAACTCTCTCTCTCCCCAAAGCCTAAAAAGTTCAACAAAAAGTCAAAAATCAAAACCATGCTCATCACTTTCTATGGTAGCAGGGGAATTGTGCACAAATAATTCATGCCCAATAGCCAAAATATTACTACTGCCTGCTGATTGGATGTTTTGAAATGTTTGTTGCAGAGAATATGTTGTGTGCAGCCTCAGTATCGAGAAGGTGGCAGTTGGTTCCTCTTGCATGACAACACACCAAGCCACAAGGCTCTCACTGTTTGGGAGTTTTGGCTAGCAAAAAAGTCTGCATACTATTGGACCCACAGTATTAATCAGACTCAGCCCTGTGCAATTTATTTTTGTTCCCAAAGCTCAAGGCACTACTGAAAGTCTGTTATTTACCAGTCATGGCCTTCTACTAGTCATTACAGTTCCTTCATGATCATTGCATGCAGTGTGTGGACAAAGGAGGAAGTTTCTTTGAAGAAACCAAGGTTACTTTACTCGTACGTGGCATAATTATTTCTTTCTAGCATCAGTCTTTTTTTCGGATTACTGCGCTGTGTATATCAAGAACAAAACTTGGAGAGATTGTACAAGGCTAATGGGGTAACATTTTTCTCAGTATGGTCTGTGCTTATTAACAGGAAAGATTGCTTCTACAGGGATGAGACATTTAAATAGAAAGGGTGCAAGAATATTTGCAGATGCTAATATTCCAGGACTGCTGGGAGTCGTAGTGGAACAAGTAAATACATGGGCTGTGTTAGGGTAACTAAGAGTAGGAACAGGTGCATGTATACTTGCATGTACACCAGTGCTAGGAGTAAAGTTAATAAATTTGATGAGCTTGAAGTGCTAGTCAAGACATCATAGGCAGATATTGTTGAGATATCAGAGATGTGGTGTTACTCAGATATAAGGAATACAGAATTGGAATTTGGGGAGTACAATGTGTGCAGAAAGGATACAGGATAGTGAAGGGAAGCTAGGTTATGCTGTTAGTTAAGAAACACATAAAAGCAGTGCATCCAGTTGACATTGGTGGACAGTGTAATGTTCAGTCAGTTTGGTGTGAAATAAACACTGGGAAAGCAAAAATAAGGATGGGGTGTGTTACAGGACAAATGATTCTGATAAGTACAGTGAACAACTTTACAGAGAAATAGAGCAAGGAAGTAAATCAGATTACTTCCTTGCACAATTCAGTAAATCAGATTACTTCCTTGCTGAAATCCACAATTAATTGTGGATTTCAGCTTCCCAGATATTGACTGGAACTTGTTGGTTGGTCACTCACACACTAGCAAGACTTTTTGGGATTTACTGGATGATTGTTTTTTACAGCAGCATGTTCAAGAGGCAACCAAAGGGAGTGATACTGTTGATTTGATTATCAGCAGTAAGTCTTCATGCATTAAGAATCTACAGATAAAGTGATCAAAGTGTACTGATGTGGGATTTACTTAAAGATGTAACCACCATCAGGGGGAAAGGGAAGGGTTTTTGCTTTTGTAAAGGTGACTACAGTGGTCTCAGACAGTTTTTAAATTCTATACAGTGGAACCATCTGATGATGTTACCAACAGCATATTCTAAATGGGAAGTATTCAAGGAATTAATCTTAGAAGCTACTAGGCTTTTCATATCAACTAAGAAATACTATTCAAGATTTAGGCCCAATGGATGTCAGATGAACTAATGAGACTCATGGCAGAGAAGAAAAATGCATGGGATGCATATAAATTATCAGTCAACACAGAAGCCTATGGTAGATATAAGCTAGTCTGTCATCAAGTCACAAAAGAGGTTAGGCAAGTGAAGGCAGATTATGAGAAATCTTTGGAAAGGAATGCAAAGAAAAGCAGCAAAGACTTCTTCACTTATATAAACTCTAGAAGGAAGTGGATGAATCAGATTGGTCCACTTGATAACAATAGTTTGACTGTTGATATTCTTGCTCAGATAGCTGAGAAACTGAATGAGCATTTTGCATCTACATTCACACATGAGAAATTCTGCTGGAAGTGGAGAACAGAAGCTTATTAAACTCTAACAGGGACCTAAATGATTTTGTAATAACTGAGAGCAAAATAGAGGAGAAATTGTTGAAGTTAAACATAAGAAAGGCACCTGGGGTGGATGGGATCTATCCAGTTATATTAAAGGATTCTGCAAAGGAAGTAAGCAAACCCTTAGCCATAATTATGAGAGCATCCTTTGGACTCAGGGGAGGTCCCCACAGTCTGAAGATGTGCAAATGTATTTCCAATTCACAAAGGGTGACACGTGTAATTACAGACCTGTTAGTTTCACTTCTGTTCCGGGATAAATAATGGAGTTGCTGGTTAGAGAAGCATTGCAGGATCATCTAGACAAGACTGCAGTAATAATTCAGACACATCATGGGTTTGTTAAGGGGAAGTCTTGTCTGACCAATTTGATACTATGATGTGGTCACAAAGGAAATAGATGCAAAAAATAATTTTGAAATCATGCTTTGATACTGTTGCTCATGGAAGAGTACAGTACAAATTGGAGCAGTATGGCATTAAGGGCAAGTTGCTACAATGGATAAAGGGATGGTTGAGTGTGAGAAGACAGAGAGTGGTAATCAATGGACACTGCTCTTCGTTGACTAATGTTATTAGTCGAGTCCCCAGGGTTTGGTGTTGAGCCCATTGTTGTCTTGTATATTTATCAGTGATATTGATGAAGGTATATCAGGCTTAATGTCCAAGATTGCAGATGATACAATGGTTGGCAGTGTTGTTAATGACAGTAATGACAGTATGCTACTGCAATAGGATCTAGGTAAGTTGGACAGGTGGGCTGAGAAGTGGAAACTTAAGTTTAATATTGACAAATGCAAAGTACTGGGTAGCAGTAACCCCAGAGAAATATACCAACTGTGTGGTACTACACTCAGGGTAGTGGAGAATTAAAAAGGAATGGGGGGGGGGTAATTGTGCAGCCAGATGTGATGTTTTCTGAGCAGTGCAGACAGGCTGCCAGAGCAGGTTCGGGGTATTGTCTGTGATGTACAGCAATTTTGCTAGCAGGGATAAGGCAATGGTCAGGCCACACCTTGAATACTGCATACAGGTCTGGAAGTCTCATTTTAGGAAGGATATAGAGTTGCTGTGGAGCTGGTGTAGAGAAGGGCAACAAGATTGTGAGAGGGAACAAGGGGGTGCTATTATGAAGAAAGGCTTAAGTTCTGCAAATTGCAGCAATTGGACAGTTGGCAACTGCATGGTGATCTGATTGAGGTGTATAAAGCCTTGAATGGATTGAGCAAGCTCAATGCTGATGGGATTCTTCCTATTGCTCAGATTACAAACCTGAGGGGGCATAAACTCAAATTGAGGAAAGACAGTTGTCGAATCGATGTGCGGAAATTTGCCTTGTTAATACCAGCAGATAATGCCAGTGCATTTTAAAATGCAACTGTTAATGTCAATTTCGGTTTAAAATTGTACTAAATGTAGTAATTTTAAAGGTTCTTAATTCATATTTGGGATGACACTAGCTTATATGTTCTAACATTTCTTTTTGTGATGGTTTACAGAAAATTAATTCTTCAGGTTTATCTCATTAATGACATTATAGTGGTATTTGCATTTCCCCCCCCCCCTAATAATAATCAGGAAATATATAGATAATCCTAATAGCCAGAGTATATTTAGCACATTTAAACTATGAAGAATAATTGTCTTTCTGTAGGGGTAAAGATACCTGATGAAAACCTCACACCACAGCAAAGGCAACATAGAGAAGAGCAGCTTGCCATGATTCGTAAAATGCATCAGCTGTTGTTTCCTGACCAGCACCAACATGATCATTCTCAAGCACCCAATATGGTTGGCCCACAATCTAATATGATGGTTCCTCCAACTTCTGGTATGATGCCTCAGGGTGGCCAACCTCGCTTTGGTAGTACAGGTGAAGAAATTTGCATGCAACCAGGAATGGACATGCCATACCCACACCAGTCCTGTATGGGTATGGTTGATCATGAGCATCACCATCCAGCATCTGATATGTTCTCACCTGGTATCATTGGGGCTCAGTTTTCTCATCAGAACCTTCCTCCAGCTTCTATGGCTGCTCAGCTTGAATGGCAGAAGCTACAAAGGCAATTTTATGAAGAAAGGCGGAAGAAGCAGCCTTGTGTAGGACAAGCCATGTCTGCTCCAGTGACTCCATCCATGCCACAGAGTCAGCAGCAGCCACCACCATCACAGCAGCAGCCACAACAGCCACATCAGCATCAGCAACAGCAACCACAACAGCCACAGCAGCAGCCACAACAACCACAACAGCAGCCACAACAGCAGCAAACTTCAATGAACAGTCCAAGCCCTAGTGTTGGTTTAAGTCCTGGGACACGAATACAAGGTCCTCCTCCTCCATATCATCAAACTGCAAGGGGAACTATGCCTAGTCCCCATCCAACGTCACCGAACCCAAGCTCTCTCTCTTTACCTTCACCTCGAATGGCATCAGGATTACCATCTCCTGCTGACTCAACTCGACAGTTTCCTCATCCAACCCCTCCAGGAACGAGACTTCCTCATCCCAGCCCTGGAACTGGAACTTCAGCAGGAAATAGCAGTATACACACCACACCTCTGAATTCACCCAAACCACTTAACACTTCCTCAGGGCCTTCATCAAATAGTGCTGCTATAATTAGGACTCCTACAACACCATCCAATCCTAACTCAACTCCAACAAGTACACCAAATAGCTCCATGAGCAATGTGCTACTTAGTCCTAGTCCAAGTACTCCTGTTGGTCCCTGTAGCATGAGCAATAGAAAACAAAGTACACCAGGCAGCCAACAACAGCAGCCTTCAAGTGGAACAGAAATACAAGATGCAAGTCTAGCAACAATGGCAAGCACAACAGCTGAGTTTACTCCAGCTGCTCATTCAGTATCTACTCCTAATAGCACCCATGGTGAGTAATTTTTTTTAATATTTGTTTGTCTGATGTTTTGGATTTAAAATTAGAAACTTTAGAGTGAAAGCTTTTGTTGTGTCTGTCATCAGTAACTCCATTACTGAAGAGTGTCGATATCACATGCTACCAGTTTGAAAAGGTCTCTGAGTCCAAATCTTATAAATCAGTTGATGTGGAGCATGTGTGTATCTGAGTTGTCACTTAGATATACTCATGCTCCATATAAACTGTTCTTGGTGCTTCCGGGCCATATCAGTGGTTATCAGCATCTGTGGTAGCCATTAGCAGTTTGAATAACTAAAAGAAATATGTACATCTATTAAAAACATTAGCATATTGATTCCCTTTCACAAGAAGTCACTATATTCTGATTATCAAGACTTACAAAGATTTGTATAGTGTATAGAGTTCTGAGGAAATTTTCTAAAATTTAGAAGTATTGAATAAACTAATACTGATTAATATTGGAATAAACTGACAGCCTTAATTAAAATTTTTAAGAAAGAAAATTTTGAAAAATGTTTATCACTTAGCTGTGATTTTAAAATATAAAATAACTGTAAGGGTTTCATACTAAATGAATAGAAAGGTTGCTATCACTTAAGGTAAAATAAAATTACAAGAACTTAATCATGCACTTAATTATATGCACTTTTAAAATTTAGTTTGGAAATGTGTATGATCAGAATGTTGTATTTCAACATTGAAAGTCAAGTTTTTAACAGTAATAAAGTCTCATCTTTCATATAATTTTTCCAGCACTTTGTATATGGTTCAACTTGACCTGTAGTAATGCCAGTTATTTCAGAACCAAAGATAATAGCTAGCAGTAAAAGCTTCAAAAGGAACGATAGTATGATAGTGTATAGTGCCATGCAAAGTGTAGGATGGACTCTATGTAAGTCTACCAAATTAAGATACAATTTACTGAGAAGAATATGTTTGAATGATTCATTTATGTCACAATTAACATATTGTAAATGTAATGTTAATAAAGTAATGTGGGCATGAAAATTAGCATCAAGAATTTTTTTTAATTAAATTGCATAAATAATTTCTTGGTAAACTGACTTATGGCCCATCCTGTATTTAGTATTAGCAGAAGTTAGTTCCAACAATCAGTTATTCTCTTACTAAAAGCAAATTTTTGCACACCTGTTATATCCCTTGAGCTGTTCTAGCAGCCTCTCTGCAGTGCTCAGAGAACAGAACTTCATGTGAGACTACGATTACTCCTAGGCTTTTTTTTTTTGTTCTTCACCAATTGAATGTGGCACACCACTTGAGCGTAGCAAAACCAAATTGGTATATTCTGGGATTACTTCTACTCATATACAGTACCATTGAATATATCAATGTTAAACCTCAGTTGCTGCTTCTCAGCCTATCTGCCTAATTTTTCTGAATCTTGTTGCAGTAATATGCCTTGGTTAACTACTCAGCCAACCTTTGTATCGCTGCAAACTTAAACAATAAGCATGATATGCCTTCATCAGTAAAATTAATAAATATTGAAAACAGAGGCTCAGCACTGAATCCTGACAGATTCCACTAATAACATTGGTCCAGAAAGAGCAGTCCCCATTAATAACTACCCTCTGTCTTCTACTGCTTGACCATTCCTTTAACATTAGCAGGAACTTGTCCCTAATGAAATGCACTTCTACAATCTGTGCAGCAGTCTTTCTTGTGAAAGACTGCTTTACTGAAATCTAAGTATGTGATGTCAGATTTATTTTTTGCATCTAGTTCCTTTATTGAGTCATAATAGTTGATCACATTGACACACAAGATCTCCCCTTGATAAATCTATTGTGATTACCATATAACTACTGATTCTGTTGTTTTCCTTGGAACAGAAGTCAAATTTACAAGTCTGTATTTACTCACTTTGTCTTTCGATCTCCCTTTTGAATAGAAGAGTCATTTGCACATTTCCAGCTCATAGTGACTTCCTTTGAATCCAAGATTTCCCTTATAATTATGGCCAGAAGTTTGGTTACTTCTTTTGCTGCTGCTTTTAATATAATTTGATAAATTCCATCAATTCCAGGTGTCTTTTTTTAGCATTAACAATTTCTTCTAAATTATCACAAAATCATTTATCTTCCATTTACAACTTGGTGTATTTTTTCTAATCCCATCCCTAAAACACACTCCACACATGAATATACAAAGTAAATGCAAAGCATTTGATTTGTCAGCAGTTTGAAAAGATTGTCAGTAGTTATACCATTTGTGCCTAATGTTATACCATTTGTGCCCATCTGCTTTCCTTCTAGGGTTAACATAAGCAGAATTCTTTCCTACTTTTCTTTACATTTTTAGGCAAAGACTTTTCATAATATGCCTTAGCTTGCCTGATTCCCTTCATGACTTGGATTGCAGACTAGTTTGTACTTAACCATAGTTTCTCTGTTCCCGTATAATTTTAATCATCCCGTGCATTTTTCTTTTCCACTAGTCTCATAAGTTCATCTGATATCCATATAGGTCTAAATCTTGAACAGTAGCTAAGTTTTTATAAAAAAGCTTTAAATGATTATTTCCCTGAAGGTTTTCCGTTTTGAATTTTCAGTTGTTATCATCATCATTTTATCCTATTGAAAGGAATTTAAAATCATAATCACCTTTATTATAATCACTGCAACCTAGTGGTTCCTTATTCTGGAGAATCTTAATGCACTGCTGATAATCAGTGACCTGGTAGTAATTGTGCAGTCAGATATGAAGTTTTCTGAGTAATGCAGGCAGGCTGTCAGAGCAGGTCATGGGGTTTTGTCAGTGATATACAGGAATTTTGCTAGCAGGGAAAGGTGATTATCCCTTTGTATAAGCCAATGGTCAGGCCGCACCTTGAGTATTGCATACAGGTCTGGAGGCCTCATTTTAGGAAGGATGTAGATTTACTTGAGTGTGTACAAAGAAGGGCAGCAAGATTGGTGAGGGGAATGAAGGGATCCTCTTACCAGGAGAGGCTTAAGTTCTGCAAATTGCAGTGGCTGGAGACTAGGCACCTGTGAGGTCATCTGATTGAGGTATATAAATGGGTTTAGCACGCTGAATTCTGATGGAATTGTTCCATTTGCTCAGATTACGAACCTAAGGGGGCATTAATTAAAATTGAGGAAAGACAGTTGTAAAATAGATGTATGGAAATTTGCCTTTAGCCAGCGGGTGGTTAATTGCTGGAACAATCTTCCATCTGTCGTTGTGGAAGTTGATAGCTTAAATAAATTCAAAGAGGAACTGGACAAACTTTTAGAGGAAATGGTTGTGTGAATTTTTTTGGCTGATGCTACATAAGCTCATACACTTGCTTTCTTGCATCACATGTCTCTATTACTATTATTACTATTAGATCAAGAGTATTGCTTTCTCTTCTTACCTCTGTAACATGTTGGTGTAGAAAACAATCATTTAATAAATCCAGAAAATTTCTGCTGCTGTGTGAGCAACCAACTCACAAGTTCCAGTCAATATCTGGTAAGTTAAAATCTCCCATTATATCACATCAAATTGACTCAACAGTATAGTAACCACTCACATCAATCAGATGCAATGCCTTCATTCTATCTGCTTAATAACCAAGACCATATCTCTTCTTCCCCCTACCCCCTTGTTCATTTGGAACCTGTTGTGCATGTGCTGATTTAGGACTCATCAAGTTAATATTAAAACTTTGCATGATCTCTAAGTACTGAAATTTGGTATTATACAGGATTCACAAATAAAACTTTCTAACTTAACTGGAGCTTGAAACTGACTCTAATACAATATACAAGTTTGTGGTAAAGACCTTTATATCGACATCAGCTGTATGGTAGCTTATTGTACTGTCTCAGTGAATAAATGTTGGCACGGTTGTTAAGGACACTACTGACGATATGCTGCTGCAACAGGATCTGGAAAGGTTGAGCAGATGGGCTGAGAGGTGGCAAATGAAGTTTAACATTGACAAATGTAAAGTACTACATATGGGAAACAGCAACCCCAGAGCAACGTATCAATTTTATGGTACTACACTGGCAGTGGTAGAGAATGAAAGGGACTTGGGGGTGGTTGTGCAGGCAGATATGAAGTTCTCTGAGCAGTGCAGACGGACTGCAAGAGTAGCTCATGGTGTATTGTCAATGATATATAGGAATTTTTCTAGCAGGGATAAGGAGGTGATTATTTCCTTGTATAAGGCAATAGGCAGGCCACACCTAGAGTACTGTATACAGGTCTGGAGGCCTCATTTCAAGAAGGATGTAGAGCTGCTGGAACGAGTACAGAGAAGGGCAACAAGATTAGTGAATAGAACAAAGGGGTGTTCTTACGAAGAAAGGCTCAAGTTTTGCAAATTACAGTGTCTGGAGACTAGGCACCAGCGAGGTGATCTGATAGAGGTGTATAAAGCCTTGAATGGTTTGAGCATGCTCAATACTGATGGGATTCTTCCTCTTGCTCAGAATAATCAGCTGAGAGGGCATAAATTCAAATTGAGGAAAGACAGATGTAGGATAGACGTGCGGAAATTTGCCTTTAGCCAGTGGGTGGTTGGTTGGTGGAACAGACTTCCATCCCTTGTTGTGGAAGTTGATAGCCTAAATAAATTTAAGACTCAGCTGGACAGGTATTTCGAATGAACAGAGGGGTGAAGTGGAAATGGTTATTTTTTATTTATTTATTTATTATTTATTTTTTTTTTTTTTGGCTGATGCTGCATAAGCTTGCTTTCTTGCATCACATGCCTCTACTAATGCTAATACTAATAATCCTAGATGGTAGCTATTTATATTGCCTAAGTGACTTTTTTTCCTTCCAGATCCTCCAGATATGGATCACAGTGTGGGATACATTGGTAATTATGTTCTTGAAAAGATTAGTGTGTATTATCGTGTGGGAATCACTAAATAATGTATGACCTTGAAAAGATCATTATGCTGCGTTAATGGATTGCTAGAATAGTTCTGTCCTGCCTCTATGTGGCAAAGACAGAAACCAGATGGTGATACTCTGCCACTTTCTGGGCTTACTGGCTAGTCATACAACACAAACAACACAACTTGACTCATTACAGTATAGAAACACCACTGCACCGTTTTGCCTTAATCTGTGATAATTTGTAATAGTGAAATTACCAAAGGTTACTGGGACTACCTACACACAATAAATAAAATAAATAATATCTTTTCTGTATGCACAATTGTACTCACTGTGTTCATATTCCCTATCCCCACAAATCCCCTATGCCCACAAATTTTTAAACTTTTCTATTGATTTCAGCAGAAGTACCTTGGAGAAAAATAAAAACGTAAGTCCTTTAATTTATTAAAATAAGCATGTATATGTGTGCCTGTTTTTGCTCTTATAACCCTAACATTGCCAATATATTTATTTGTCCGATGAGAACCCCCACGAGCAGGCCTGGTAATCCTTAATACCTTGCTTTTTGAGCTGCTGCATGTTGCAGTACAAACAGTGCAAGAATTACTTTCACCTGCACCTGCTGTGTATTTCTTAACCCCCCTCCCCTAAGCTATTCCCAGCGATTTATAGAGCATTCTGAAAATATACCAGTTTCTTTAATATCATCGTTAACTTCCTTTTATTTTTGTGAAACAGCTCTTTGTCTTGCAATCAGTAAGCGAAGACACCAAAAGGAAACTCACCTTTCTTATTTTTTCCCTTATTCTCACTTTCAGTAATTTAACTTACACAATAGCCGCTTGGTTACTGAGTGGCACTGCTTTGGCCTCCACGTGGTGGGGCTGGTAACCTGGGAGAGGAAAGTAATGCTCCCAGTGCCAAAAGAGCAAACATGAGTAGTAAAATAACTACTAATACTACAGGACTTCAGGAGAAAGCCCTACCAAGTAGTGATACAGAAAACACAAAGACAGAAGACAGATATGGACCTACCAAAAATACTGACATATATTGCTATACATGCGACAGGAGATCAGACATTAGGACGTATGTATCCATTCATAATACAGAAAACATTAGAGGGTCTAGTAGGATCTCCCAGGTTGGTTCGACGCCTGAGATCCGGGGACATACTAGTGGAAACAGAAAATCCCAAACACTCCCAGAAGTTGCTATCAACAACAATTTTTGGAAGAATACTAGTAGTTGTAACACCACAAAACACGCTGAATTCTTCCAGCGGGTTGATCTCCGAGTGGGATCTCTTAAATCTGTCAGATGAAGAGCTCACAGAAGAATTGAGATGCCAAGGAGTAACAGGAGTTGAAGAGAATTAATATCCGAAGGGATGGAAATATAATTCCAACAAGAACCCTTATAATAACCTTTAATACTCCAACACCTCCAACAACAGTCAAAGCAGGATATCTGAACTGCCAAGTATGACAGTACATACCAAATCCATTGTGTTGTTACAAATGTCAGAAATTTGGACATTAGCATTGGTAGAGGCATATGGTGCAAGAAAGCAAGCTTATCCAGCATCAGCCACAAAAAAAAAAAAAAAAAAAAAAAAAACCGTCCCATTCACCCTCCATTCATTCCAAATGCCTGTCCAGCTCAGCCTTATATTTATTTAGGCTATCAACTTTCACAACAAAAGATGGAAGTCTGTTCCACCAATCAACTACCTGCTGGCTAAAACAGATGTGCAAATTTCTGCACATCTGTTCTACAACTGTCTTCCCTCAATTCGAATCTGTGTCCCCTTAGGTTCTTAATCTGAGCAAGAGGAAGAATCCTATTAGCATTCAGCTTGCTCAAGCCATTCAAGGCCTTAATCAGCTCACCTCACAGGTGCCTACCCTCCAGGCACTGCAATTTGCAGAACTTAAGCCTTTCTTGGTAGGAGTGCCCCTTTGTTCCTCTCACCAATCTTGTTGCCCATCTTTGTACTCGTTCTAGCAACTCTAGTTCTCTGAGTTCTCTAAAATGAGGCCTCCAAACATGTACACAGTACTCTAGGTGTGGCCTGACTATTGCCTTGTATAACATGATAATCACCTCCCTGTCCCTGCTAGCAAAATTCCTATATGTAATTGACAAGACTCCGTGACCTGCCCTGGCACTGCACTGCACTGCTCAGCGAACTTCACATTCGACTGCACAATTACCCCCAGGTCTTTTTCACTTTCCACTTCCCTGAATGTAGTACCACACAGTTGGTACATTTCTCTTCAGTTATTGCTACCCATATGCAGTACTTTGCATTTGTCAATGTTAAATTTCAGTTACCACTTCTCAGCCCATTTGCCCAACTTATCCAGTTCCAGTTGGAGTAACATATATTGTCTGTACTGTCATTAACAACCCTGCCAATCTTTATATCATCTATGCCAATCTTTATATCATCACCTGATATACCTTCATCAGTATCATCGATAAATATGCAAAGCAACAGTGGGCCCAACACCGAACCCTGTGGGACTCCACTAATAACATTTATCCATGAAGAGCAGTGTCCATTGATTAACCACTCTGTGTTCTCCCACTCAACCATCCCTTTATCCATTGTAGCAACTTACCCTTAATGCCATATCTCTCCAATTTGTACAGCAGTCTTCCATATGCAACAGTATTAAAACCGTTCCTGAAATCCAAGTATATGATATCAAAATTATTTTTGGCATTCAGTTCCTTTGTGACCACATCATAGTATCCAATCAGATTGGTTAGACAAACCTCCCTTTAACAAACCCATGCTCTGTTTTAACTATTACTGCCGTCTTGTCTAGATGATCCTGCAATGCTTCTTTAACCAGTGATTCCCTTATTTTCCCCCGAACACAAGTTAAACTAACAGGTCTATAGTTACTTGCAGTGGTCAGGGTGTCAGCTTGCCCGATGGCAAGTGGGCTCCCTTGCAATAACATTAGACTATATGTTAAAAATGTTAATGACCTTTTAGTAGCTTGAAAATATAATAGTTGTGGGTGGGCCCCCTTTGTCTCCTGGCAACCAATATTTTTAGACCCAGTCTGCCACTGGTTACTTGTGTCACCTTTTGAACTCCCTTTGTGAATTGATGATACGTTTGCACAACTCCAGTCCAATGGGCACCTCTCCTGAGTCCAAGGAAGCTCTCATAATTATGGCTAAGGGTTTGCTTACTTCCTTTGCCTCCTTTAATATAACTGGATAGATCCCATCCACTCTAGGTGCCTTTTTTATGTTTAACTTCAACAATTTCTCCTCCACTTTGCTCTCAGTTATTACAAAATCACTTAGCTCCCTGTTAGAGTTTGATAAATTTCTGGCACACCCCTCATTGATATCTCCTCATGTGTGAATGTAGATGCAAAATACTCATTTAGTTTATGAGCTACCTGAGTATGATCATCAATAGTCAACCCAAGTATGTTAAGTGGTCCAATCTGATCCCTTTCCTTCTAGACTTTACGTAAATAAAGAACTCTTTGCTGTTTTTCTTTGCATCCTTTGCCAAGGATTTCTCGTAATCTGCCTTCACCTGCCTAACCTCCTTTGTGACTTGATTACAGACTAGTTTATATCTGCCATAGGCTTATGTGATGCCTGATACTTTATGTGCATCCCATACATTTTTCTTCTCTGCCACGAGCCTCATTAGTTCATCTGACATCCATTTAGGCCTAAACCTTGAACAGTATTTCTTAGTTGCAATGAAAGCCTAGTAGCATCCAAAATGAAGTCTCTGAAGGCTTCCCATTTAGAATTCAACGTTGGTAGCATCATCAGTTGATCCCACTGTACAGAATTTAAAAACTGTCTGAGACCCCTGTAGTCACCTTTACAAAAGCACTAGTCCTTCCCTTTAGTCTTGACGGTAGTTACATCTTTAAGTAATTCCCACATCAGTACATTGTGATCACTGTCACCCAATAGTTCCTTTATCTGCAAATTCTTAATGCATGAATAATCACTGCTGATAATCAGATTAAGAGTATTACTCCCTCTGGTTGCCTCTCGAACAGGTTGCTGTAGAAAACAGTCATCCAATAAATCCACAAAAGTCTTGCTTGTTTGTTTGTTGTGTGTGTGTGTGTGTGTGTGTGTGTGTGTGTGTGTGTGTGTGTGTGTGTGTGTGTGTGTGTGTGTGTGTGTGTGTGTGTGAGAGTGTGTGAGACCAATACCCAAGTTCCAGTCAATATCTGGAAAGTTAATATCTATACTCATCAGATTCATTAGGCCTGTAACACACACATACTCTCATTTTTCATTTCCCAGTATGTGTTTGTCGCACCAAACAGACTCAGCATTGCATTGTCTATCAACATCAATTGGATGCACTTGCTTAGATTTTATGTGTAACAGCATAACACCCTCCTCCCTTCTGTCTTGTCTATCCTTTCTGTACACATTGTACTCCCCAAATTCCAATTCTGCAATGCATATGTCTGTGTGACACCACATCTCTGATATCCCAACAATATCTGCCTTTGACGTCTTGACTAGCACTTCAACCTCATCAAATTTATTAACTATACTCCTAGCATTGGTGTACATGCAAGTATACATGCACATGTTTCTACTCTTATTTACTCTAACACAGCCCATGTATTGATTTGTTCCACTATGACTACCCGCAGTCCTGGATATCTCCATAGCCTTGCTTTCCAGGCTGCTACTCAATTGCATTTCAATAGAAGCAGTGCAAGAATCACTTTCACCTCTGTCAGCGGCTACTGTTAATCTATTAGTCTGTGTATCCCTCCCAAGCTAGTAGTTTTCTCACTCACCTAACTCTGCCTCGAGGGCATCAGCAAATATTCTGAGTTTCTGCATGACATTTGCAAATGTCATGCAGAAACTCAGCAACCTCTGCAAAATGTGATTCTAAAGAACACGAGACTACAGTTTGCTCTGCCAACGTTTGAAATATACAAACTGTAAAGGGGAACACTCAGCCTACTCACAAACATGCAAAAAATGGAAACAAGAGAAACTAATTCAGAAATACAGAACATAACAGAACACAACGTACCAAGAAACAAGGAGAATAATACAGCCGTGGCCTACAACAACATATGCACAAGCAGTAATCCAATATAAATCAGTAGCAGTTCAAATCAAAATTTCCATGCTGCCAAAAGAATCACTTACTGGACTTAAGGCACAAAAACAGGACAAAATAGTGAATAACCCAATTGCTATTCACACAGAACAGATATCTGCAAATCAGCACCACAACAAAGACCGACCTAAACCTGCAAACACCAAAGCAACCAAACAGTTGGACGTAGAAAAAATAAACACATCTGAAGAACCAGTACTAGAAATTTTCACAGAAGAAGATATGGACATGGACATGGACCGGCCAAACTACCCTAAAAAAGATAAGACAAAGTATAAGAATGCTCCATTTCGGAAACAACCCGATAGCACTAGGAAAACCAATTAATGGATCAGTTCACCCAGTGGGAACTGTAGAGGACTAAGAGCCAATTATGATGATGTCCAGTATCTAATAACACACCATGTGCCAATATGCTTTTGTCTTCAAGAGACATACCTTAGACAACATGACACCCTTTCAGTAAAAATTTATACAATGTATAGGAAAGACAGAATAAGAAATGGGCCAACACATTTGAGGAGTGGCCATCTTGGTCCATAACCATATTCCAACTGAACACATTCCTTTAAACAGCAATCTAGAAGCGATAGCTGTAAGAATAACAGTAAGATTTGGGTAACCATCTGTTCAGTGTACCTTCCACCAGGACCTGATATACCATTTGAAGAAATGGACCAACTAATCTCCCAACTCCACTCACCTTGCTGTATAATGGGAGACCTGAATGGGCATAGCCATTTGTGAGGAAACAGTGACATCAACAGATGAGGATGAATAATAGATCATCATAATCTTTCTCTACTCAACACTTTCCTAGTCATACAACCTCAGCAGTAGACCTAACCATATGCACCCCTTCACTCCTACCAGAATTAAAGTGGCAAATAATAGAAAACCCACACAGCAGTAGACCACTACCCAGTAATCACCACACTGACCACTAACCCTCCCTGCCATCCCAGCAGACACCCCACTGGAAAATAGAAAAGGGCAACTGGAAAAAAATTTAGAGAACTAACAATATTTAATCTACAGATCATTCAAGAAAAATCAGTCGATAAAGCTCTGAAACACGTCACAGATACCTTAATATAGGCAGCTGAGCAAACAATACCCAGAACTCAACTCATTTTCCACTACATTCAAAATCCTGGTGGAATGTAGATTGCATGAGAACAAAACGACAACAAAACAAAGCATGGAATAAGTTACGGAGATGTCCTACAACGGATAATCTCCTAAAATATAAACAAGCACGAGCGCTAGCTAGCTAGGTATACCCGGAAACAAGCTAGAAAAAATTCCTAGATCCAGTTTACTTCCTAAATAAATAGAACAACAAATACACACAATATGGAATAAAATATGGGAAATACAAAAACCAACCATCCTTAGTATTACACTGGAATGGAGAAAGCATCACTGAACCTTCAGAGGCAACTAGTATATTAGGAGAAACAGTTTTCATAGTATTCCGAAAACAACCATGCAGAATTTTTGACCTATAAAGAGAAAACTGAAAAAAAAACACGAATAGATTTTACACCAAAAAGAGTGGATCCTATAATCAACCAATTACATTGCAAGAACTACGTGAAGCATTATCAAAACAAAAACAAGTGCAATTGGACCAGATAACATACGTTATGAAATGCTTAAACATCTGAAACAAAAATAAGTAGAAGTAGATATTGTAACAAGGTGCTTAATGATTTTGTAATAAGATAGAGCAAAGTGGAGGACAAATTGTTGAAGTTAAACATAAGAAAGGCACCTGGGGTGGATGGTATCTATCCAGTTATATTAAAGGAGGCAGCAAAGAAACCAAGCAAACCCTTAACCATAATTATGAGAGCATCCTTGGACTCAGGGGAAGTCCCCAAGGACTGGAGATGTGCAAATGTATCCCCAATTCACAAAGTGGGATCGAAGGATGACACGAGTAATTACAGACCAGTTAGTTTAACTTCTGTTCCGGTTAAAATAATGGAGTCACTGGTTAAAGATGCATTGCAGGATCATCTAGACAAGACTGTAGTTATAGTTCAGAGACAGCATGGATTTGTTAAAGGAAAGTCTTGTCTGACAAATTTAATTGGATACTATGCTGTGGTTACAAACGAACTGGATGCAAAAAATAATTTTGATATCATATATTTGGATTTCAGGAAAGCTTTTGACACTGTTGTGCATGGAAGTCTACTGTACAAATTGGAGCAGAATGGTATTAAGGGTAAGTTGGTACAATGGATAAAAGGGTGGTTGAGTGAGAGAAGACAGAGTGGTAATCAATGGATGCTGCTCTTCATGGACAAATGTTATTAGTTGAGCCCCAGAGGGTTTGCTGTTGGGCCCACTGTTGTTTTGTATATTTATCAATGATGTTGATGAAGGTATATCAGGCTTAGGGTCAAAGTTTGCAGATGATACAAAGGTTGGCAGGGTTGTTAATGACAGTAATGGCAGTGTGCTTCTGCAACAGGACCTAGAAAATTTGGGCAAATGGGCTGAGAAATGGCAACTGAAGTTTAACCTTGACAAATGCAAAGGACTGCATATGTGTAGAAGTAACCCCAGAGGAACGTACCAACAGTGTGGTACTACACTTAAAGTGGTAGAAAATGAAAACCTGGAAGTAATTGTGCAGTCAGATATGAAGTTTTCCGAGCAATGCAGACAGGCTGTCAGAGCAGGTCATGGGGTTTTGTCAAGGATATATACAGGAATTTTGCCAGCAGGGAAAAGGTGATTATTCCTTTGTATATGCCAATGGTCAGGCCACGCCTTGAGTACTGCCTACAGTTCTGGAGGCCTCATTTTAGGAAGGATGTAGATTTGCTTGAGCATGTACGGAGAAGGGCAACAAGATTGGTGAGGGGAACGAAGGGGTCCTCTTACCAAGAGAGGCTTAAGTTCTGGCAATTGCAGCGACTGGAGACTAGACACCTGAGAGGTGTTCTGATTGAGGTGTATAAGGGCTTGAATGGTTGAGCATGCTGAATTCTGATGGGATTCTTCTGCTTGCTCAGATTACGAACCTAAGGGAGCTTATATTCGAATTGAGGAAAGACAGTTGTTAAAATAGATATGCGGAAATTTGCCTTTAGCCTGCAGGTGGTTAATTGCTGGAACAAACTTCCATCTGTCGTTTTGGAAGTTGATAAAAACTTTTAGAGGGAATGGTGTGTGTTTTTTTTTTTTTTTTTTTTGTGTGATGCTATATAAGCTCATATGCTTGCTTTCTTGCCTGACATGTATAATCATGTATAATCCTTAAACTGTATAATCACATTTTTCAAGAAGAGCAATATCCTGAAGCATGGCATCATGCATTAGTATTAGCTTTCCAAAAACCCAATAAAGATCAGAACAACCACAACTGTCAACCGATAGCTCTCACTAGCTGCCTAAGGAAAGTTTTTGGGAAGATAATCAACAAAAGTCTGGTATTTAGAAACCACCAACTGGTTCAACAGTAAGCAATGCGGGTTTAGACATAATAGATCCACCTTAGATCACCTCGTAAAAATAGAAACGGACATAAGAGATACATTTATAAGTTCAAAACATGCGGTTACCATATTTTTTGATATTGAAAAGGCCTATGACACAGCATGTAGGTACAGTATACTACAAGACATCCATGATACCAGCCTCAGAGGACATTTACCCCTATTCTTCGAAAACTTTATGAAAAATAGAATTTTTCATGTTAAGAGTACAGAACACCATGTCAAAAACAAACAAGGAGTTCCCCAGGGGGGTCTGTCCTGAGTGCCATATTATTCATCATAAAAATAAATGGCATCACAAAACAACTGCTATTAGCGGTTTCGCATGCACTATATGTAAATGACATCAGTTTATCATATCAAGCACAGAATATGGGAACAATAGAAAGGCAACTACAATGCGCAATTAACAAAATCAGTAGTTGGGCTCAGAAAAATGGATTTAGAATTTCACAACAAAAAACAGTCTATGTACATTTCTGTAGAAAAAGAAACTGACATCCCGACCCTGAACTAACAATAGAAGGTCACAGAATACCTGTTAAGCAAAGCGTAAAATTTCTTGGACTCACTTTAGACAACAAGTTAACCTTCGTAGAACATATAAAGCAGTTACAAATAAAATGTACGAGACCACTCATCCTTAAAGTCTTAACATCAGTATCTTGGTTTAGCAGACCGTTATACCTTGTTCAACCTTTACAAAACACTAGTAAGATCAAAAATAGATTATGGACCACCCGGTTATGCATCTGCCAAAAAGTGCACCCTCAAATGGTTAGATCCGATTCACTATAGTGCACTACGAATAGCAACAGTAGCCTTTTGCACATCACCTACCTACAGTCCTTATACAGAACTACCATTGTTAATGAACTACTGTTGTTCCCTAGGCGACAACGGTTGGTGCTATTGTATGCATACAAGATAAGATCCACAAGGGACCACCGACTTGGACATCCCTATTCTGACCAAAATGGGAAAAGATATATAGGAACCTCAAAACTGCAAACAAACCCCTAGGAATCAGACTACAAGAGCTACTGATAACATATGATCTTAACATAGATAACGTTGCAAATCTAGAATGGTACATAATACCACTATATTAAAAAGTAAGAGATTACCTCAATCTTTTTCGTTTTGATTTTTTTTTTTTGTTGGCGCATCGGCTTCTGTGGCCATAATGCACCTCCCAAGGTTTTTGCAGTACTTTGATCCAAGCCCGAGGCGGGATTCGAACCCGCGACCTTTGGGTTGCCAGGAACCTTTTTCGTGGAATGCTTCCAGTCAATTCTCTCTCATATGTGACAAATAAAATAAGATGAAAAAATTGGAAAACAACGAATGAATTAATTCCTACACTCATAGAGATATGACCAAATCTGATGCGCAACAGAACCGAAAGCCGAGAGCCCCAACCCGATCCCAAAATACATCAAACCACCACAGCAAGACCACAAGTGCGAGAAAACATTGTGTCATAATAAATAGTTAAAACTGGTTCCTATAATAAATAATTAAAATCACTGGTTAAAAACACTATTAAAATCACAAATAAAAAGATTAAAAACTATTTAAAATTAAACAGATTAAAAGTTACAATTTGGAGGAATTCTCAAATTAAACGAAATGCACAGCTGTTTCCCTTCCTTAAGCAGACCACGCTTTTCGGTTGATTGCTATGTTCACAGAATGGGAATATCATGAAGTGTTTGTGTGTGTGTATTTGACTCTGAAATATAGAGAGATTATTTATATTGGCGCATGCATAAAAAAGACCAAAAATCCGAAATTAGATAAGGCCGTCTCACATTGATAGAATTTCCATGTAGTTTCATTTCAAGCGCTTCGATGATCAATAATTTAATGTAATTGTGTTGTATATTTAAAATTACCGCTTCATTGAATAGGAATATGTTTTTTTTTTTGTAAACCCGAAACACGAGAGGTATTAGAACCTATAGTACTTAGTACCGTGCTTGGGTTGGAGGTTGAGAAGACGAAAGAAGATATTTGTTGACATTGGACTTGAACTTCTGTAGACTCTAATTTTCAGGAAATACATATGAAGGAAGGTTATTCCAGAAAATGGCAGTTGAATGAATAAACGAGGAAGATGAAAAGTTGGTTCTGTGAGTTTGAAGTTGGACAGTAAATGGATGTTGGCTGGTGGCGGCACGTGTTTGGACCGTTTTGAAAGAGAGAGGGGAATTATAAAAGCCAATTCAGAAGAACAGTGCCCATGGAAGTATCTATAGAAGAGGCATGCAACAGAAACAGTACGTCTATGAGAGAGCGAGTAGAGAGACTCTGTTAGAGATGAATCATTAATTAACCTAACTGCCCTCTTCTGAATGGAATCAAGAAGCCTGAGAGAGGTTTTGGGGGCACTACCCCAGTGGAGAATTACCTGAAGATCGGCATTTAAGGAATTTGTAGCAGATTTTCGAGAAATTGAAGCTGATTGAGCAGGACAAGGTTTCTCAAAATGGGAAGTGGAATGCAATGTGCTATCATCGGCAAAATTATGGATAGGATTTCCAGTCAATGGAAGAAGGTCATTAATATACAAGAGGAAAAGAGTGGGGGAAAGAACTGAACCTTGGGGGGACACCGTCATTAGTGGAGAAGTTAGAAGACAGAGAGCCATCTACCATCACCCTCAGTGAGCGATCAGAAAGAAAACTGGATAACCAATTACTAAAAACAGTTGGCAAACCATAAGATGGAAGTTTGTTTAGAAGACCTTTATGCAAAACATGATCGAAAGCCTTTGAGATGTCGAGCAACTACTTGTGTTTCCCCGAACCTTTCCATTGAATTAGTCCATAAATGGGTAACATAAGCAAGAATATCACCAGTGGATCGACACTGACGGAATCCATACTGGTGATCGTTGATCAGACGGAAGGTTTCTAGGTAGTTTAAGAGTTGGCAGTTAATTGATTTCTCCATTACTTTAGAAAGAGTAGAAGTAATTGCAATGGGACGATAATTGGATGGGAGGGATTTGTCACCCTTTTTAGGAACTGGCTGGATATGAGCAAATTTCCAAGCAGAAGGAAAAACACCTTTGGAATAAGAAATGTAGTTTTTTTATGAATTTCATCCCAAGATTCTTCAATGATTCTTACAGCATCTAAAACATTGAATTGTTTCCAAAAATCTTTAACAGATATCTCACTATTTTGTCTCATAGCTTCATTCAGGCGTGCAAACGAACGCCTCGTGTAGTAAGCCTTGAATGTTTTGATGACTCCCTTGTCCATCGGTTGAAGAAGGCTGGTTGTGTTTGGAGGCAAAAACACAACTTTCACACGTGGGTCGAAATTAATTAGGGTGGCAGGAGGGTGACCAGGTGCATTGTCAGTAAGAAGCATCACTTTAAATGGAATCTGTTTAGACTTGCAATAACATTCGACTTCGGGAATGAAGTGGTGACCAAACCAGTCCTCAAAAATGGAAGCTATCACCCAAGCTTTATGATTTGACTTCCAAATCACTGGTAAGCTAATTTTAGATATACACCAAACGAAAAAATCAAGAACCGCGTAACTCCGAGTTTGCGTAAGTTGGGGTATTACTGTAGTAATAAAACTTTGAAATCTAGATTTTTCCACAAGTTCAATAGCACAGAACATAACGTGAGGATTTCCCAATAACATCCAACATAATAGCAGAGTTTTTCCCCACACAAAAACTCAAAAATACCATGTTATGTGAGGTTGCCACAATTCTCTAACCATGTTAGAGCATAACCGTGTTATATAAGTACTGTGTTCTATGAGGATTGCCAGACTCTATTAGTCATGTTAGAGCGAAACCATGTTGTAGAAGTACTGTGTTATACGGGGGTTGCCTGTATTAGATATTATTATTCCCTTCCATTTTCAAATTTTTTCAAAATTTGTTTCAAATTTGGCAAACTGTGAAGTGTAGAAAATTTTAATATTTGAATATTACGGAAGCATGTACTGTACTTAAAAGCTTTTCTAGCTCTCTATCCTGAGAGTATATCACTTTCTGTGTTTTCATGTGTATTCAAAAATAATGTCTTTCAACAGTACACCATTTATGGCAGTTATAAATGTTGATATTATAGATCATATGAGAGACTTCTATAAGTAAGTTTAACTATAAGCAAATACATAATTTCAAGCTTTGTAGCATCAGTATGTCGTTTTCTCATGCTAGCATTACTGTGAGTTAAAAAGTAGAACAGATATGGTAGCACTTGTACCCATTCGGAGTACACACAGTACTAATGGGGACCCTAAATCTTGCTCCCGATTTAAAAAAATAATAAATAATTTAAAATTTGTTATTTCTATGTCGAGAATGGGACAGGAAATTACAGATTTTTTGCTTTCAGCAACCAATAATGAGCACTGACACTGCAGGGCTAAGTGAAAAAATAAATTTGCAAATTAATTTGCTTGCAATACAGTCAAAAATTTCTTGCAATCCAGTCAATTTCTTTTACTGTAATTTGAATTCATGGTCCTAGTTCTTGAAGGCGCCTCCGTAGCCAGGTGGGAAGGAGCAGCAGTGCGTAGCACACGCTTCTTGATTAGACCGGGGTTCGAGCCCGTCACCACCAAATACGGAGGATGCGGAAAGGTCAGGGAATGACCACCGCACCGGAGCAATATGGCCTTAGTTGCTAATGCTCCTAAAAACCAAATAACAACAACAACCTAGTTCTTGAATCATTTATAACAATGAAAATTTCATCCTCTTTTTTTAATTCTCAAAGCCGTGTACACCACAAGGTGCTTAGTTGTCAAGCTCTGTAATCCATACATTGTCTTTCCTCGCATCATTGTCCTTTTGCTGATCTTGCCAGGCACATTGCTCAACTTTATACCCTTTCAAGGTCATTTTTTTTTAAGTGCAGTCTTACAATTGCTATATATACAGTAGGAGTGTATAGTGTGTTTAGTGTCAAAGGGCACCAGGGGGTTTCTCCCATCTCTGCCTATTATACATTGTGGATGTGAAACAGAACACTTTCAATGCCAGGTGTATGGATCTTGTATGTGTGGTGTCATGTACCATTGTTCCTCTGGTCATTTGGCCGCTGGCCCCTAATGGGACCCAACATTGCCCCACTCTGCCAGGTCCTGCCACCTAATTTCCCAAGATTTCAGTGGCTAGGACCTTAAAAAAAAAAAAAAAAAAAAAAAAAAAAACATTAAGTTTTTGGGTGTAGGGCTCAAGCAATTTAACAATGATTCAAACACTAATACTTGTAAATTAAAATTAGAGGGGGAAAAGACCGAAGGCTGGGGAGAAAAGACAGATATGGGGTCCATATAGAAGATGACCCCCAAATCAGTGGAGCAGGCCCATGCCCACCAGAGCGGAAAGATAGGGGGGGGAGACCAGGGGTAACCTCCTCCTCCCACTCTGGGAGTGGAGACAAAAGGACCACACAAGGGAGTGTGACTAGGAAGGCCTAAGGCAGCAGCTGAACTGTGCTGGTTGTTTTTGGTCCCACCTGAGACAGCATGCCGGCTAGGAACAGTCAACAGCATGGATGACTTTGGGGTCCATAAGGTTCCCATGACCATCTGTCCATCTGGTGGAGAAGCTGGAATAGAAAATGCAATTTATATCATCCACTCACAGACCATTTTTATTATTGATTTATTTATTATTTTTTTTTTTAATAATTTTTCCCACCTACATTTCAAGGCAACATTTTATATTTTTTACATTTTACAAATTTTTCATA
Organism: Mastigoproctus giganteus; assembly: GCF_048544385.1. Taxonomy (NCBI): domain Eukaryota; kingdom Metazoa; phylum Arthropoda; class Arachnida; order Uropygi; family Thelyphonidae; genus Mastigoproctus; species Mastigoproctus giganteus. The sequence goes on from NC_143579.1 coordinate 232,674,406, forward strand.
CTCCCCCCCCCCCCCCCATTCATCCATCATTCTCCTTCACATCAGGAAGGAGTGACTTATTAAATAAGCTAAATTGACACCAAGCTGTCAATCCTGCCTGTCCAATTATTGCGTTTAAAATAATTCAGTGCTTGTTTAACTTAACCATTGCTTTAAAGACAAAGCAACAATTTAAACAAGCAAATAATTTAAAGAAAGCTCACACAATTTAAATGACGTACAAATAATCAAATTTAGGAGGACATTTATCTACATATCTAATTGAACAAAAAAAAAATTACACACACATATGACAATTATATTAATTTTATTTTATTTTTTAAACAAACTTCCTGTCATACTTTTATATTCTGCTTTCGACATTTATACATTCAACACACTATTTCTCCCATTCATTCACTCATCCATGCACACACTTTTACACCCTTACATTCACACAGCCCATTTCACTCAGACTCCACAGTCATTCACTGATTTTACTCAGTTTCCACATTTACTCTTTCAGCACCCACCCTTTCTCACACATTCATCCCAGAAGCATAAATTATCATTCATTCAATCCTCATTCATACTAGCACACTTCAGAAACCTGCAGCTTACTAGCTTTTTCCAGCTGACAGGTAACTCTGGCTGCATTTCTATACCAATGTCTTTAAAGTCCTTTTCATGAGCGTTGTCATGTTTGGGAACTCAATCTGTTTTGGTTGGACATATGCTATGATGAGGGTGGTACCAGCCTGCCTTTATTCCCATCAGTCACATTTGGTTATTTTACTACTTCTGGTTTCCTGGCAATGAGCTAAAAGAGTCCTTAGAGGCAGGGCATCAAATCTGGTAAAGTCTGGTAATTTCTGAGTCAATTCAGGTATGTTCAGTCATGTAGAGATTTTGTCATTCACTGGGCATGGGGAGGGAAGTGGGCTGGTTATAATATTTGGTCTATTGATTTAGTACAGGGACTGGTTGAAGAGCCTGTCTCTGCAAGTTTCGGCCGATTTCAAAAATGTTTTGAGCATACTTGGTGAGGGCCTTGTAAAAGATGATGGCAGTACCAGCCTGCCTTTATTCCCATCAGTCATAGGAATAAAGGCAGGATGAATCGGTGTTCTTGGCCCCTAGGAAGAGGTCCAATTTTTGTGATTAACTGTCTATGTTGATTTTAATAGATTACACAGTCATATAGAACGTGTGCCCAATCCTCACTTTCACCACAGGTATTGTGGGGGTCATCTGCCAGTCCGAAAGAGTGCAATTTAGCTTTAAGGGATCCATGACCTGTCAATAGAAATGTGGTATAAAGTCCTGGAGCATACAACTTAGGTGGTTTTTGGCTAACCATAGCCACCTGTGGAAAAAACATTTTGGTAGTGTAGTACCTTTAGTCTCTTGCTCCTATTCACTTTGCCATATCTGATGTAGTTATGTGGCAATTTGTTGTTTTTCTGCTTTGTTGTCATTGGCAAGGTTTGGGCTTATGCCTAGAAAACCCATGGGGATTCCTTTTTTAAGTCTATAATATAGCTTTTTTTTGCAATTTCAAGGTGCAGGGGTAGGGTACTGGCCAAAACTTGCAGGGCCGTAATACTAACTGTACAGCATGCTCTAGTTATTGTTAATAAGATTGTTCTTTGAATACTATTTAATTTTGCTCTGTTTCTAAGTATGGCTGTGCGATGGGACCATATGCCATCACCATAGGAGATTACAGGTAAAAACACTGCTCTGTAAATGAGTGCCGATTAGGGTCTCAAATCCAGGAATCCTGCATTTGAGACCCTAATCAGCTTGGCTGATTCTGGCAATCATTCCAGCATAGTTTTTTTGGCCAAGTATGACAGGTGTGGATAGAATGTTAATTTGGAGTCTAGAATTATGCCAAGTATGTCAATTCTTGGACCATGTGAATTGAGGTACCGCCTATTTTTATCACTGGTGGTTGTCTTATATTTAGATTTCCTTTCAGTAGGATACACTTACAGTGTTTTAAATTTTGAGCATGTGGGTTAGCACCCATTCCTGCAGTTGTTTGAGTGCCATGTTTGCTCTTTCTTCCACCACCACCCTTCTGGTGTTACCTTTTACCAATAAGAGAAGGTCGTCAGCAAAGGCGACCCTGTCTGTAGGGCCTAAATCTTTTATCAGGAATTCATCGAGCACAGGGGTCCAAAAGAATGGACCTAGCACTGAACCCTGTGGGCAACCTTTTGTAACTGGGTGTTTTATTTCGTGGAACTGTGTGCGTACTGCTACATGTCTGTTACCAAGATTGGTGTTTATACTTTGATATAGATTTTGTCGTACATTTGTCTGCACGTACTTTTGATCACTATTATTTACTGTTGTTAGGATATAGTGCATGGCATCCTCAGTTGAGGATCCTTGCTTGAAACCAAATTGCTGTTCAGAATTTAGGTTGGCTTCAGTGTAATATTAATTAAGTCTATAGAGGAGTAGGCATTCCATTATTTTTCCTAGAACAGGCAATAAAGCTATAGGTCTGTATGATTTAGGTTCAGTAGGAATTTTTTCCCAGATAAGATTAATCTAATTATAGCCAGTTTCCATGCTTGTGGGAATAAACCCTCAGCCAAGCAGTGATTAAATAAGTTCAGTAGAGTATCAGGTGAAATTTCTGCTAACTTTTTAGTGATATACACTACTTCATGTCTGAGCATATTGTAATTTCCAAATCCCTTTCTTCCTTGATTGACTGTTTTTAACTCATCCCCATATACAGTAGGATTGTGACCTCCCTATATCTGCAAGCAAATGTTCAATAAATCAAATAGGATATCATGAGCTTTTCTTGCTGTCAGTCTACATTACTCAGAGTAGTGTAGACAGCAAGTCACTACTTCATGCCTGACCATATTGTAATTCTCACATACTTTTCTTCCTTGATTGACTGTTTTTAACTCATCCCCACCAAGTGCACATGTTATTTCGAAGTTATTCTCTCACGTGTGAGACTGCATTTTTCTGCATGAAAACATAGCTACAACTTTTTTGACCATCTTTGATGTCTATTTAAATTAGCCTGAAGAAGCAGTGTTTGGTTCTGATCATTAAATGATCAGAGCCAAACACTGACTCTGATCATTTAATGATCAGAGCATTATGCTCTGTTCATTAAATTTTGACATTATGCTCTGTTTCTCTTTGTTTACATCATATAAAAAATCAAAAACAACAGTGGCCTTACTGTTGATCCTTGAGTAGTCCCGCTTCTTTCATTAGCTCAGTCTAAAGAATAACTGTTAATTGCAACCTTCTGCCTCCTGCCCAGCTCAGTCTAAACTGCTTCTACAGGGATGGGATACACTTAAATAGAAAGGGTGCAAGAATGTTTGCTGATGCTATCGAGGCAGTGTTAGGTGGGTCGGAACACTGCTAGATTGGGGGATACAAGGACTAATAGATTAACAGTAGCCATTGGCAGAGGTGAAAGTGATTCTTGCACTGCTTCTATTGGAATGAGCAGCAGCCTGGAAAATAAGATGCAGGATATTTCAGAGACTGCTGGGAATCATTGGGGTACAAGTAAACACATGGGTTGTGTTAGGGTAGCTAAGAAAAAGAACAGGTGCATGTATACTTGCGTGTACATCAATGCTAGGAGTTTAGTAAATAAATTTGATGAATTTGAGGTATTGCTCAAAACATCAAAGGCAGATATTGTTGGGATATCAGAGACGTGGTGTCACACAGATATAAGGAATGCAGAACTGGAATTTGGGGAGTACAATGTCTACAGGAAGGATAGACAGGATAGGAAGGGAGGAGGGGTTATGCTATTAGTTAAGAAATACATAAAATCCAAGGAAGTGAAGCAAGTGGACAGTGCAGTGTCGAGTCAGTTTGGTGTGACATAAGCATTGGGAGATCAAAATTGAGAGTAGGAGTGTGCTATGGGCCTAATGACTCTGATGAATATAATAAGAAACTGTACAGGGAAATAGAGTGGGCCAGTAAATCAGAGAGTCTTATAATGGGGGATTTTAATTTCCCAGATATTGACTGGAATTTGGGGGCTGGTCACTCACACACTAGCAAGGCTTTTGTGGATTTATTGGATGATTGTTTTCTACATCAGCATGTTCGGGAGGCAACTAGAGGGAGTAATACTCTTGATTTGATTATCAGTAGTGATTCTTCATGCATTAAGAATCTGCAGATAAATGAACCACTAGGTGGCAGTGATCACAGTGTGCTGAAGTGGGATTTACTCAAAGAGGTAACTACCATTAGGGGTAAAGGGAAGGGTTATTGCTTTCGTAAAGGCGACTACGATGGACTGAGACAGTATTTAAATTCTATACAGTGGGACCAACTGATGATGTTACCAACAGCAAATTCAAAATGGGAAGCATTCAAAGAACTTATCTTGGAAGCTACTAGACTTTACATACCAACTAAGAAATATTGGTCAAGGTTTAGGCCTAAATGGATGTCAGATGAACTAATGAGACATATGGCAGAGAAAAAAAATGCATGGGATACATACAAAATAACACGTGACACAGAAGCCTATGATAGATACAAGTTAATCTGTAACCAAGTTACAATGGAGGTTAGGCAGGCGAAGGCAGATTACGAGAAATCTTTGGCAAGGGATGCAAAGAAAAACAGCAAAGAGTTCTTTACTTATGTAAACTCTAGAAGGAAGGGGATGAATCAGATTGGTCCACTTGATATCGATGGGTCAACTGTTGATGATCCTGCTCAGGTAGCGAACAAACTAAATGAATATTTTGCATTGACATTCACACATGAGGAGTTATTCAGCGAGGGGAATGCCAGAGGTGTATTCAACTCTGGCAGTAAGCTAGAGAATCTTGTAATAACTGAGAGTAAAGTGGAGGAGAAATTATTGAAGATAAAGACAAGAAAGGCACCTGGGGTGGATGGGATCTATCCAGTTATATTAAAGGAGGCAGCAAATGAAGTAAGCAAACCCTTAGCCATAATTATGAGAGCTTCTGTTCCTGGAAAATTAATGGAGGCACTGGTTAAAGAAGCACTGCAGGATCATCTAGACAAGACTTCAGTTATAGCTCGGACACAGCATGGTTTTGTTAAGGGGAAGTCTTGCCTGACCAATTTGATTGGATACTATGATGCAGTCACAAAAGAACTGGATGCAGGGAATAACTTTTGATATTATATACTTGGATCTTAGAAAGGCTTTTGATACTGTTGCACATGGAAGACTGCCGCACAAATTGGAGCGGTGTGGCATTGGAGGCAAAGTGCTGCTATGGATAAAGGGGTGGTTGAGGGGGAGAAGACAGAGAGTGGTAATCAATGGACACTGCTCATCGTGGACTAATGTTATTAGTGGAGTCCCTCAGGGTTCAGTACTGGGTCCATTATCGTTTTCTGTATTTATAAATGATATTGATGATGGTATATCAAGCTTAATTCCCAAGTTTGCAGACGATACAAAGGTTAGCAGGGTTGTCAAGGACACTAATGACATTATGCTGCTGCAACAGGATCTGGAAAGGTTGAGCAGATGGGCTGATAGGTGGCAAATGAAGTTTAACATTGACAAATGTAAAGTACTATGTATGGGGAAACAGCAACCCCAGAGCAACGTATCAACTCTGTGGTACTACACTGACAGTGGTAGAGAATGAAAGGGACCTGGGGGTGGTTGTGCAGGCAGATATGAAGTTCTCTGAGCAGTGTAGACACGCTGCAAGAGTAGCTCATGGTGTATTGTCAATGATATGTAGGAATTTTTCTAGCAGGGATAAGGATGTGATTATTTCCTTGTATAAGGCAATGGGCAGGCCACACCTAGAGTACTGTATACAGGTCTGGAGGCCTCATTTCAAGAAGGATGTAGAGTTGCTGGAACGAGTACAGAGAAGGGCAACAAGATTAGTGAATGGAACAAAGGGGTGTTCTTACGAAGAAAGGCTCAAGTTTTGCAAATTACAGTGTCTGGAGACTAGGCACCAGTGAGGTGATCTGATACAGGTGTATAAACCCTTGAATGGTTTGAGCATGCTCAGTGCTGATGGGATTCTTCCTCTTGCTCAGAATAATCACCTGAGAGGGCATAAATTCAAATTGAGGAAAGACAGATGTAGGATAGACGTGCGGAAATTTGCCTTTAGCCAGCGGGTGGTTGGTTGGTGGAACAGACTTCCATCCCTTGTCGTGGAAGTTGATAGCCTAAATAAGTTTAAGGCTCAGCTGGACAGGTATTTCGAATGAACAGAGGGGGTGAAGTTGAAATGGTTATTTTTTATTTATTTATTTATTATTTATTTATTTTTTTTGGCTGATGCTGCATAAGCTTGCTTTCTTGCATCAAATGCCTCTACTAATGCTAGTGCTTATAACTGTTAATTGCAACCTTCTGCCTCCTGCCCTGCAGCCACCTTTTGATCCATCTAACAAGTTTTCCTGTGAGTCAGATGGTTTGCTGAAATCCAAGTAAACAGAATTATTTCTTACACCTGTCTCATGAGTGATCCTGTCAAAATAGCTAACTAAGTTGGTTTAAATGTGATTTTCTCTTTACAAAACCAAGCTATGTTTCTTTCAGAATTCCATTTCTCTTTAATGATCCTACTGCACAGTTAATCCATATTTTTTCCTACCAATGAAATAAGACTGATTGATCAGTAGTTAATCACTTCACTCTTAGAACCATCCTTTATACACTTCATCTATTGACAATGCATTGGCACTTCTCCATTCCAAGGAAATTTCTCCCAATTCCATTGATGCCACCATAAATAACTGTAATGATTCCATCCATTCTCATTCGTCAGAATCACTAGACATATGCTGTCAACTCCAGAAGGCTAACTCACCTGTAGGCTTGAAAGTTTCCCTAATCAATTGGCATGATACAATCATAATAAGTATACACTTTTTTTTTTTTTTTTTTAGTAGAGCAGCAAATTTAATGTTTGTTTTGCATAATCTTACTTATGCACATGTTTTTGTTATTATTAGTACAGCAATGTGTTGTAAGTTTTATTTCACTCATTTATTTAAAAAATGACTTCAGTGAAAAGAAATACATGTGAAAAATGACAAGTTACAAGTACAGATTTACTCTGATAATTATAGCAGGAATATAAAGCTTTACCAAAATCTAAGTATATGACATCAGAGTTCCATTTCCTTTTTGATGATGAACTCATAGTGTCTAATCAGCTCCATAAGGCATGATCTTCCTTTAATAAATCTGTGCTGTAATTGCCTTATGGCCCCATTCCTATCAAGGTGATCTTGAATTACTTTATCTATTGATTCTTTATTTTCCCTGGCACGAAAGGCTAAACTTGCAGGTCTGTAGTTACCCATATCACCCTTTGAACTTCTGAAGAGGAGAGACATTTGTACATTCGAAATCTAGACTTTCCCTGAGTCCAAGGATGTTCTCTGTATTAATATACACAATTTTAATGTACACAATTATTATACACAATTTTAATATACACAAGTTTAGACTAAGGCGCATTTAGGGCTAGAGCCTCAAGCTGCGAACAAATTTAGACTATGTATATAAAGTGCTTATCATCATAATACACAGCCATTTCTGAATAAACAGAAAATTTTTAAGGTGGCATCGTTTTAGCCTAAAACGATGCCACCTTAAAAATTTTCTGTTTATTCAGAAATGGCTGTGTATTATGATGCTAAGCACTTTATATACATAGTATACACAAGTTTTTAATTGTAGATGTTTATGAGAATGAATTTAACAGTTATTGATTGTGAATAGTGTGTTTTATATATATATATATACAAAACACATTGATATACATTCTATATATATTTATATATATATATAGAATGTATATCAATTACAGATTAATATTTTATTTTAATGGCCTCAGAGGGTCCTTTCGATTTCTCACCTACTGGTATTAAAGCAAAACTTGTGGTTTGTGGCTGAAATAAACATTATATTGTTTATTTTAGCTTCAAGTTTTTATTATTATTACTGGTCAATGCAAACCGAATTTCGAAATGCAAACCGAATCATGTACAATTTTTGTGAGACACGAATTTTAATATAAATAATACACTAATGAAAACAAAATGTGGTTTTACAAAATGAATGAATGTGGAAAGGATTGTTCTGTGTAATGTGTGTTCTGACAGGCTGAGGCGTGTTTAACAAAGTTCGGACCTGACATAACATTGCTTACTTCTGCAGAGTAGACTGTTCTCTCAATCGTGTGCTGCACGATTGAGAGAACAGTCAGTAATAGATTTTGTTATATATGTGTTGAGCTGACTTTTAAATTACAGAGATGAAACTTCACTCCTCTTGTTATTAAAAAAAAAACAAAAAAACCCCAACATCAACTTCATTTCAGATGTAAAGTGGGTGATAAATATAAGTCTTGGGATCCTCATTTTTACCTCAAGAGCTGTTCAGAGAGAGATTACCATTATATAGACAACGTTGCTCAGTCACAAAGGCAATTACTTCCACCCTGGCATGCTTGAATACCATCACGTAACTGCTATTAAAATTTAAAAATTGAGGTAAGGCCACCACGCAATCTTCTGTCTACCAACAGCTCTGTGCTATCCACTAAGCCAGATACTCTGACTTCTTGCCTGTCTTTACTGATGGTTCGAAGTCAGAATGATCTGTTGGCTCTGCTGCCATTTTCTTAGATAATGCTATAGCTGAGAAGATTCCCCACGATTGCAGAATATACACAGCAGGGTTGTGTGCCATTGAGTTGGCTTTGGACCACATTAAAACCCACAATTACCAAAGGTATTACCACAGGTGCTTTATCAGGGTATGGTATTACCACAGGTGCTTTATCAGGGATGAGATATACTCCTTATCCTTTTCTGTCCTGGGTTCAGCAGATATTATGCTCTCATTCTGGGTGTTCTACTGGCATTTGTTTCTGCTGGATTCCAAGCCACATTGTGATCAGGGGTAATGAACTGGCAGATGCTGCAGCCAGATCACCATAACCCAAGAACATTCATAGCTTGTTAATTCTAAATTATTCTCTTAGTGGCAATAATCTTGGCTTTGGGCAGGTCACGAACAAGGTGTATCAAATAAAGTCTGTAATCAAACGCTAGCAGTCTGGTCTGCACAGGAATATAGAGAGGAAGTTCTTCTTGCTCACACCCACATAGGACATCTTATGCTTTCATTCCTTCCGAGGGCAGATTACTTGCAGTTCTCTCCTATGTACGAGAATTGTGATACAGTGGAATCTCGTTAATACAAAGTTTAAGGGACCTAAATTTTCACGTTTTGTAATAACGAGGTTTGTAGTAACAAGGTCCCCCATGAGTGTCAATTTTACGGGATTTTTTTTTTTTTTTTGGGTACGTACTGTTTATCTAATAATATCAAAAATAAATTAATGAAATAAAATAAAATAAAATAAAAACAAAAGCCTTGTCTAACAATATAGTAATAGGAATAACATATTTTTTAAAGATTTTATTTTATTTGTAAGATAAACTAAGAAAAAAGCAATATTAACAGAAATGAAAATATTGTACAGTATGTATTTTGATATATACAATATTTTAGTATCACAGTAAAAAGAATTACAATCTTAATATAAAAGGAGACATACAAACCATTAACTTTTTAATAAATTAATCTAATTTAAAGAAAAAATCCAGTGTTGTTTGCACAGTTTTTGTCCTATATGCATTTTCAACTACAGCACAGACATTATCAAATACAATAGTTGTTTCTTTATCAGCGTTGCTGCAGGCCAACACATTCTCTATTATGTTCAGTGCATTTCGGGCATCTTTTTTAGATGGCAGTGTGCGTGCTGCTTCACTTTTGCTGTCACTGATAACAAAAACATCATTGTTTTGTTTGGTTTTGTACTGACATCTGAATTGCAGCATAATAGAATAGTGAATCTTTATTTACTTAATTTTCCACCATGACAAGACTCTCCTCGAACAGCAAATTATAAAATAAACCTGTCTTGTCAAGATTAAAAATATCCTTTGCCTCATATTTTTCAAGAATGGACTGAAGAGAACACAACCAGTCTCTAGCCTTTTCTTTGTCAACTAATCCAGACTTACCGCAAACATTTCGCAAAATCAAGTTATTCCTGTCTTTAAATCTTTGGAGCCAACTACTGCTGCATTTGAAGTCCCTAATCCCATGTTGCTGAGCTAGATAATTTGCCTTTTCTTGCAAAATCAGACCTGATATTGACAAATTAGATGCACGCATTTGTTGGTACCACTCAAAGTTTTGTTTGAGGCGCCTTGTGTTTTGCACCACAAATTTGTTTCCTGTTTTTCATCGCTGCTCCAGTGTCACACGCTTCTTCAAGTCTTTTTCAGTTTTTCAGTATTGTAAAGTTGTAATTTCAGTATGGTCAAGGGATGTTGTATTCCTTCGCAATGTTCATTTTGCTTCTTTCCATCCTATCAGCCTCTTATAATTTTTAGTTTAATTTCTAGGCTTAATTCTGTCTGTCTACGTTGTGTTGACATAACACTGCTAGATAAGATTTAATATAAATAAATTTTAAATTAATTTAAAGACAAGTTCTGAAAAAGACATCAGCTCAGATAAAATTGCACAAAAAAAAAATAGATTGCTGTATACGATAGCAAAAGACTCTTTGAACTGGGGTAACAATTGCAACTGACCTTATTCACGTGGAGAGCGAGGGAGTGCATGTAAACAACTTAGAAAAACTTTTTAACAACTTATCCTTCAGAAAGATGTTTTTCAGAGTGCACTTGACGTTGTAGCTACTATAAACTTGTTAGGAATTAGTTTTGTTTACACAAAACTAATTCCTAACAAGTCAGTGCCATCCTTCCTGAAGTAGGGATCCAGGTGGCTGTGGGCAATAATCGGATCGCTCTGCCAAGATTTGTATTAAACATACAAAAGGACAATATTTATTTCTCACAGGGGAAAAAAGAACTTTGTAATACATATTAACCGAATTTTGTAATAAACAAATATATTTACATAGAAAAGCCTATCCTTTTGCAGGGGAATGATATGTGCTTCATATAAACGAGTACTTTGTACAAACCGAGTTTGTATTAACGAGATTTTACTGTACATTTTTAACAATCCAACATATTTTATTTAAGTGTCCATATTATAGACATGAACCATGTTTTATATTTTATTGCTTTTAGTCATATGACTGAGCCTTATACACTCAATCAGATTTTATCTGACAGTGAACAAGTGTTAGCTGTTTTTTAATTACCTAAAAGCTTTAAATCTTTTTATTCTTATATAAAATGAACCTTTTATACCTTTCTGAGATACTTTTATCATTATGCCTTTTTTGACTTATTGACCTGATTTTGTTAGGTCATTGAAATCTTCTCTTATCTTTTACATGAATGGCTTTGGCACATTATAGCCTTAGTTGCCATTGCACCAGTGAAACCCAAACTAAACCAAGTTAGCATACATTTGTACATTTATTTTCTGAAGAAGGTGATTTGGTTTACTGCAGTCATGTAAATTCTCTAGTGGACTCTAGGACACCTACACAATCCAACTGAATGATGGTTATTAAATCAATTCCTCAAAAGTGAGTTTGAAATCGCTGTTGCTCCATAAGGAAAATATTACCATCAGTACCCTTAGCATATGCTGCATAAATGAAAGAAGCCTATATAACATGAACCTTCACTTGAAGTTTGATGTTATCATATGCCAAGAAAACTGTTGAAGTGAGCAGTTTTCTTGGCATATGTATGGCAACCTTAAAGTGAATCCTCTTTTACTAGGACTATAACTTTAGCAATACCAAATATTGCTGCTTTATTTGTGAATGGGACAGTAGAGATAAGAAAAACCATTATGTTAAGAATTAGAAAAGAAAAGAACTGATTCCTGATGGGGGGGGGATGTTGCAAACAAACCTTTAGTCACTCCTGATAAAGTTTTATTACTACCATTACATATTAAGCTTGGTTTAATGAAAAGTTTTGTCAAAGCAATAGATGAAAATGGAGCCCGTGACTTTCTCTTTACCTGAAAGAGAAATTTAGAGAGTCAGTGTAAACAAAATCAAATAGTGCATATTTGTGGGACACCTTGTGTGTCCCACAAATATGCATTATACGTACTTTGTGTCTAATGAAAGACAAACATTTTAAAGAACAGTTAAATGAAGTTGAACAAACTGCGTGGAACTCAAAAAGTTGTTGAAATTTTTTGAAAAATTTCAAAGCTGAAAATTACCAGGAAATAGTCAGACCTCCTCAAGGCCTATGCAGTTATGGGATGTAATATGTCCCTAAAGATCCATTTCTTGGATTCACATTTGGACTTCTTCCCAGAAAACATAGGAGCTGTTAGTGATGAGCATGGGGAACATCTCTATCAAACTATTTCTACAATAGAAAAGCGGTACTAAGGCAAGTGGAGCCCAAGCATGCTGGCTGATTACTATTGGATGCTGAGAAGGGATGTTCCACAAGTGAAGTACAGCAGGATATCAGGAGCTACATTCTAGTTCAGTTAAAGATAACAAGTAAGTCTTTTTGTAAATAAAACAATGTTCTAGTCTCACCTGTTTTAACATTGGTATACAACTGAAATCGTGTTAAAACTGTGGATGGCAGATAACACAGAGCATTTAGAAATTACCATTGCAAAGCTCATTCAGCCATAGATAATTTTTTAGTATATCTTGATGAAATGGTGACTTAGACAAAGGAAAAAAACTTCTGATTTGAGATGATTTTTTGCTGCAAACATAAATTTGGAAAATTATGGGTATTAATATTCAATAAATAATTGTTTTGTTATTATTCAGGTGAAAATGTCATATTTGGACCTGGCCTCAGTGCATGTGTTCAGTCAACATCAGGTCAGAAACACCCTACAGAACATTGTCCAGGTCATCCTCCAGTGACAGGTCCCCACAAAGAGCCAAGCCTTATGCCAGTGCCATCTCCCCAACAAATACAGTATCTGAATACGTTTGAAGGCCAGGAGCTCACAATTCAGAAACAACCTAATACTAGTATTCGTGATCTGGATATGATGTCTCCTAGTGGGTAAGTACTGATTATTTTGGTATGCATGTATTAGTAGTATGTCATATTAGTCAAGGAAGCCACAGGTTTTTGTTTCATTGGCAAAAAAAAGGGAAAAAAAGATAGTAAAAAGTAGGCAAAAAGATAGTAAAAAGTAGGCAACAAAATAAGAAAAATTATGCACTTCCCTCTGAACATAGGTAACTATCCAGTTGACCTTTGAATTTCTTCAAATTGTTAGTGTCAACTATCTGTGGAAGCAATTTGTTTCAGTAATCAATAACTCATTGGCTATAAGAAAACATTGGCTATAAGGAAAGAAGTTTAGACTAGTCTGCAGTCTAGTCTAAACTTCTTTCCTTGTGATTTGAATTTATGTTCCCTAGTTCTAGAATTCTTTATAACAGTGAAAATTTTGAATTCATTTTATTATCTCCTCTAAGGTGCCTGGTTGCAAAGCTCTGTAGCCCATATATTCAAAGCCTTTCCTCATACAGTTGTTCTTAGTAAGTACACCAATACCTCGCTTTGCACAGCTTCAAGCAGTACGGGTTTCACTATAACACACTTTCAATTAAGTTTAAGTTGAAAATTTACTGTACATATTTAAACTCATTCAATAGTCTAAACATGTACTCTACATATATGCTGCAGTGCCAACTCTATTGTCTCACATGCACCAGTAGGTCCCTTCAGGCAGTCAACGGAAATGGGCAACAGTGTTCAGTATTCTTAATTCCATCCTGACAAGACGATATGATAGCTTTTCAAACTTCATTTCACAATTTCTTTTTTACCCCTTAAATACGAAACAATGAGTCAAAAAAGGAAAAGTAATGAAAGTGGTGGAGCTACTAAACGTAAGTGGCTTACATTAGGAAAAAAAAACTTTATATTATCAAGTGCTATGAAAATTATGCATCATATGCTAAAATCGTGCAGGAAAATGAATGGAATGAATGAATGTGCAAACAATAATTCAAAAGAAGGATCAGTATAAAGAGCAGAGAATTTCTATAGCATCTTACATGACGAGTTAAAGTGATAACTAAGCGAAGAAGTTTGCTATTGATTAATATGGAACGTCTTTTATTAACATGGATAGAAGATTGTAATCAAAAGAGAATTCCTTTGAGTCAAAATATCATTCAAGCGAAAGCCATGAGCCTTTATTTTTTTTCCATGAGCCATGAGCCTTTATTCTTTTTCCTTCGCTGAAGGAAAAAGAAGAAAATGAAGAGGAGGAGACTACAGAAATATTAGCAGCCAGTCGTGGTTGATTTTTTTTCGCTTTAAAAACTGGGTTGGGCTTCACAATATTCGTATGGCAGGTGAAAGTGAAGGTGCAAACAAAGACGCTGCTGCAAGATTTCCCATCATTGTATTGAAAGACATCAAGGAAACTAGACTGTTCTGGAAAAAAATGCTCTCATGAACTTTTTTAGCTTAAAATGAAAAGGCTCAACCTGAATATAAAGCATCAAAAGATCATTTAACAATTTTGTTGAGTGGAAACTCATCCAGGGATTTTAACTTGAAGCATCTACTCATGTTCAGAGCAGGAAACCCTAGAGCTCTAAAGGATTGTATAAAAAGCATCTTGCCCCGTAATTTTCCAATCCAATAAGAAAGCATGAATTACAAGAGAATTGTTTACAGAATGGTTCACAAATTATTTTTGCCCAACGGTTGAACGTTACTGCAATGAAGGGATGAAGTTCAAAATTTTGTTGCTTTTAGACTATGCACCATGCCATCCACTTGAAATTTCTGATCTCAATGAAAATGTAAAAATATGCTTTCTTCCACCTAACATCTCTTTTATGACCCATGAATCAAGGCGTAATTGCCACATTCAAGACATATTATCTGTCGCAAACTTTTTCTCAAGCGATTGCAGCTTCAACAGGAGTGGGATCATCATCTTTACAGATACTTTAGAAAAATTATAACATCAGGAATGCAATCGAAAATATATCTGCATCTTGGCTAGAAACCACTGACAGCAACTTGCGTTCTGTTTGGCAGTTTGGCAGTGAAATCATTTCCCATTTGGCAAATGATTTCACTGGTTTTGAATCCCAAATTCAGAATTCACAATTGCCTAAGACATTGTGAAGATTGGGGACTTGGGATTTGAAACTTTTGACACTGCCAATATACATGACTGCATTGACTCACATGCAAATGACTTAGATGATGAAATTTTTCCTTGAAATTGATGAGCAAACTGCATATGAAAAAGAGGATGGTCCTTGAGGTTGTCACAGACATTCTCTCAGATATGCCAGACAAGCTGTACTTGCTATCTGGGGGTCTAAAACGCTGATGGAACTGATATTCGGGTGACACTCAAGTCAAGT
Organism: Mastigoproctus giganteus; assembly: GCF_048544385.1. NCBI lineage: Eukaryota > Metazoa > Arthropoda > Arachnida > Uropygi > Thelyphonidae > Mastigoproctus > Mastigoproctus giganteus. Next base: position 232,689,786 of record NC_143579.1, read on the forward strand.
GGACCCAATTTCGGCGAAGTCCAGACGGTTTCTGACAGCCAAATCCTCTGCTTGCACCTTCACGATGGTGGGACTGTTAGTAATCCTGGGTATAACCTCCATGCGCAAGTACATGGTGGGTGACCACCCAGGTGTGAACCAATGTAAGCAGGGGTCGAGGTGTGGCGCCCACACCACATGGAGGAACGCCGCCCCTCTATGTTACCAGGCAGTACTAGGTGGTAGATGACTCTCATCAACCGGTAAAATACCACCACTTTGCTTATTGGAGGCTTGAAATGGTGGAACCCATGTTTAGTCTCTAGAGCTAAGTTCCGGTCAACCTTTCCCTATCTCTTCCATCATGCAGTATGATTGATGACTTTTGAGGTTATGATGAACGTCGTGGCGAGATCCAATATTCCTTACATTTCAAGGGTACAGCTCTAATACGGTGTTCGCAGGCCGGCCGCTAGTTAGTACACTGGACTGAACCTATTGGTAACTCTCTAGGAAGCTTCCGGATCAGCTAGTGTATAATCTTGCTGCCTCAACTCTGCCAGATAGTGACTGGAGGGAGTCCGAGTAGTGTGTATGCGGGGAGCATTGTCAAGGCCACGTTATGTCAAGGCAAATCTGGGTTTATTCTTACCACATGTACGCCATATCCAAAAATTTCATTACTTCATACAGCATGTCCCACCTACTTTTTCTTACTATTGAATACACCATGAATTGTCAAACTAATAGAGCAAGCTTATCTGCGAAAAGATCTAAACCTCCCAAGGACTTCCTAATTCATTTCACAAATATACGTGGTCTCAATTCTAATCTCAACGATGTCCATTTCCACTTGCAGTCTGCCAAACCCCATGTACTTTTTCTGACAGAATCTCAGATATCGGTTGATTCTTCTACTGCTCATCTCAGATGCCCAAATTATTCGCTGTATGATTCCTTTCGTCTCAAAGGTGGTACTTGTGCATATGTCCGTTCTGATATTCCCTGTCAGAGACTTGGCAATTTGAAATCTCCTCTCTTCAATGTTCTCTGGCTTAAAATCTCTCTACCTCATTGTGTCAAATTCATCTGTTGTCTCTACCGTTCTCCCAACTCCACTAATCACTTGGAGCTCTTTGACTTCCTCTCTTTGCAACTTGACTTTCTCCAGTCCAACTTGAGTAACAGTGAAGTAATTTTCCTTGGTGATTTTAATGTTCACAACTCCAGCTGGCTTCTGTTTTCTAGTCACACCGACCCAGCAGGTCGAGATGCTGAGGCTTTTGCAATTACTAATGACCTAGCACAGATTGTCCATTTACCTACAAGAATACCGGACAATCCTAATCATACAGCCAATACGCTTGATCTTTTTCTCACAAACAACCCTTCTAAGTACACGGTCGAAGTGAGAGGTCCTTTAGGCACTTCAGATCACAACTTGGTGATTGTCTCTTCTCCAATGGAACCTTTATCTCATGGCTATGCCCAACCACGTGTTGTTTGGCATTACAAGAATGCAAAATGGGATGACCTGCGAGACTTCTTTTTTTCTTTTCCTTGGTCGAATTACTGTTTCAAAACTTCTGATGTCAACGTTTGCTCAGATCGTGTCAGTGAAATTATTCTTGCAGGAATGGAATCCTTTATCCCACACTCCACTTTAAAATCTCGTCCTTTATCTAAACCTTGGTTTTCCAATAAATGTGCTAAGGCTGTCCAAGAGAAGAATGTTGCATATCGTAATTGGCTTGTTTCTGATTCTTCAGTTTCATTTTCTCCGTACACCAAAGCTCGCAACAGTTGCAAAGCAGTTATTAACCAGTCCAAACTAGAGTTTGAACAGGCTAAGAGTAGAAAACTTGCTTCTTGCCCTAATGGTAGCCGAGCATTCTCGTCTCTTGCCAAAGCTATTGGCCGCAACTTTTGCCCATCTTTGCTCCCACCTCTGTCCAAACCAGATGGTTCTGTTGCCACTTCAGCCAAGGATAAAGCTGACCTGCTAGCATCCCATTTTTCTTCCAGCTCATGTATTAATGATCTTGGTAAAAACACCTCCCACCATTCCCAACACGCTCCATTCAATGCCTCCTGTGGTCTTCCGTCAAAAGGATATCAGAAGGATTTTGATGAATCTTGATGCTAAGAAAGCTCCAGGTCCTGATGGTATTTCTCCACTTGTTCTCAAAACCTGTGCTCCTGAACTTACTCCTATTCTTTGCCGCCTTTTTTCACTTTCTTATTCCAAAGGTGTTTTTCCTTCTGCTTGGAAATTTGCTCATATCCAGCCAGTTCCTAAAAAGGGTGACAAATCCCTCCCATCCAATTATCATCCCATTGCTATTACTTCTACTCTTTCTAAAGTAATGGAGAAATCAATTAACCGCCAACTCTTAAACTACCTAGAAACCTTCCATCTGATCAACGATCACCAGTATGGATTCTGTCAGTGTCGATCCACTGGAGATATTCTGGCTTATGTTACCCATTTATGGACTAATTCAATGGAAAGGTTCGGTGAAACACAAGTAGTTGCTCTTGACATCTCAAAGGCTTTTGATCGTGTTTGGCATAAAGGTCTTCTAAACAAGCTTCCATCTTATGGTTTGCCAACTGTTTTTAGTAATTGGTTATCCAGTTTTCTCTCTGATCACTCACTGAGGGTGATGGTAGATGGCTCTCTGTCTTCTAACTTTTCCACTAATGCCGGTGTCCCCCAAGGTTCAGTTCTTTCCCCCACTCTTTTCCTCTTGTATATCAATGACCTTCTTCCATTGACTGGAAATCCTATCCATAGTTTTGCCGATGATAGCACATTGCATTCAACTTTCCATTTTGAGAAACCTTGTCCTGCTCAATCAGCTTCAACTTCTCGAAATTCTGCTACCAATTCCTTAAATGCCGATCTTCAGGTAATTCTCCAGTGGGGCAAAGACAACTTAGTTGATTTCAACCCTTCTAAAACTCAGTCTTGTCTTATATCTCGCAAAAAGGATTCTTCAACTCCTATGCTTATCTTTAGTGACACTCCGATTTCTAGGCAAAATGATATATCTCTTTTGGGAATTACCCTGACTTCTAATCTCTCTTGGCACATGCACATTACAAATATTGCTTCCTTTGCATCTAAAAAACTTGGTTTTCTCTTTCGCTCTCGGCGTTACTTTTCTTCCAAACAGCTTTTCACTCTGTATAAATCGCAAATTCGCCCTGCCATGGAATATTGTTCCCATATCTGGGGTGGTGCCCCCAAAACCTCTCTCCGGCTTCTTGATTCCATTCAGAAGAGGGCAGTTAGGTTAATTAATGATTCATCTCTAACAGAGTCTCTCCACTTGCTTTCTCATAGACGCACTGTTTCTGCTGCATGCCTCTTCTACAGATACTTCTATGGGCACTGTTCTTCTGAATTGGCTTCTATAATTCCTGCTCTCTCTTTCAAAACAGTCCGAACACGTGCCGCCACCAGCCAACATCCATTTACTGTCCAACTTCAAACCCACAGAACCAACTTTTCATCTTCCTCATTTATTCATTCAACTGCCGTTTTCTGGAACAACCTTCCTTCATATGTATTTCCTGAAAATTACAATCTACAGAAGTTCAAGTCCAATGTCAACAAATATCTTCTTTCGTCTTCTTAACCTCAAACCCAAGCACGGTACTAAGTACTATAGGTTCTAATACCTCTCGTGTTTGGGGTTCTCATAAAAAAAAAAAAAAAAAAGGAAAACAATTCTGAAGTGGTAATTATATCTCAATCAGCACAGTTTCACATAACACGGAACAGTTTTGGTACCAGTTATCAGAGCTTTGCGAGGTATTGCTGTAATTAGTAAGTACCAATTACAGTAAGTGCCAGTTACGGTGATCACATTTGCAAATTGAATTTTGATTCTAATTAGCAAAAATTGACAAATATTATCGAGAAGCTATAATAATAAAGATATAAAGCACAAATTTACACTTTATTACCAATTATAAATATGTAAAATCCGGAACAATATTATCCACAGGTTAGCAAAATAAAAATAAATTTATACTTACATACATATCAAAGTGTTATGTTTACTATACATATTAAACATAACACTTATTTTAAATAATCACTTATTTTAGATGGCTTTAAATTATGACTACAAAGTCTATTTATAGATTTTTCAAAGACTATATTCACGATCACTTTCACCAGTTTCTTCCAACACTCTCCTCAGGATGACTAACTTCACGAGTTTGCCGTTTTGTATCTGGAATTTGTTCGGGTTCATCTTCATTTTCCTCATCCCCCTTGGCAAAATTACCAATAACAGGCTGGGCAATTTCTTCACCTCTTAAAGCTGCAGTAACTTGTAGATCATCTGTGTCCACCCAATCTTAAACTCCTGTTCACCCATGTCTTCATGAGTTTCAACATGATAAGTATCATGACTTAGTTGACCATCATGAATAATTATGATGGTCCTTGAGGTTGTCACAGACATTCTCTCAGATATGCCAGACAAGCTGTACTTGCTACCTTGGAGTCTAAAACGCTGATGGAACTGATATTCAGGCGACACTCAAGTCAAGTGGACTGAATTTCGGCTAAGTCCGGACGGTCTGTGACAGCCAAATCCTCTGCTTGCACCTTCACGATGGTGGGACTGTTAGTAATCCTGGGTATAACCTCCATGCACAAGCACATGGTGGGTAACCACCCAGGTATGAACCAAAGTAAGCAGGGGTCAAGGTGTGGTGCCAACAACACATGGAGGAATGCCGCCCCTCTAGGTTACCAGGCAGTACTAGGTGGTAGATGACTGTCATCAACCAGTGCAATACCACCACTTTGCTTATTGGAGGCTTGAAGTGGTGGAACCCATATTTAGTTTCTAGAGCTAAGTTCCGGCCAACCCTTCCCCATCTCTTCCATCATGCAGTATGATTGATGACTTTTGAGGTTATGATGAACATCGTGGCAAGATCCATTATTCCTTACATTTTGAGGGTACAACTCTAAAACGGTGTTCGCAGGCCGGCCACTAGTTAGTACACCAGACCGAACCTATTGGTAACTCTCTAGGAGGCTTCCGGATCAGATAGTGTATAATCTTGTTACCTCTACTCTGCCAGATAGTGACTGGAGGGAGTTCGAGTAGTGTGTATGTGGGGGGCATTGTCGAGGCCACGTTATGTCTAGGATCTGGGTATATTCTTACCATGTGTATGCCATATCCAAAAATTTCATTACTTTACTATTTCACACAGCACATCCCACCCACTTTTTCTTACTATTGAATACACCATGAATTGTCAAACTAATAGAGCAACCTTATCTGCGAAAAGATCTAAACCTCCCAAACACTTCCTAATTAATTTCACAAATATACGTGGTCTCAATTCTAATATCAACGATGTCCATTTCCACTTGCAGTCTGCCAAACCCCATGTACTTTTCTGACAGAATCTCAGTTATCGGTTGATTCAACTACTGCTCATCTCAGATGCCCAAATTATTCAATGTATCATTCCTTTTGCCTCAAAGGTGGTACTTGTGCATATGTCCGTTCTGATATTCCCTGTCAGAGACTTGGTAATTTGAAATCTCCTCTCTTCAATGTTCTCTGGCTTAAAATCTCTCTACCTCATTGTGTCAAATTTATCTGTTGTCTCTACTGTTCTCCCAACTCCACTAATCACTTTGAGCTCTTTGACTTCCTCTCTTTGCAACTTGACTTTCTCCAGTCCAACTATCCTAACAGCGAGGTAATTTTCCTTGGTGATTTTAATGTTCACAACTCCAGCTGGCTTCCGTTTTCTAGTCACACCGACCAAGCAGTTCGAGATGCTGAGGCTTTTGCAATTACTAATGACCTTGCTCAGATTGTTCATCTGAGGATCACAACTTGGTGATTGTCCCTTCTCCAATGGAGCTTTTATCTCATTGCTATTCCCAACCTCGTGTTGTTTGGCATTACAAGAATGCAAAACGGGATGACCTGCGAGTTTTCTTTTCTTTTCCTTGGTTGGATTACTGTTTCAAACTTTCTGATGTCAGCGTTTGCTCAGATTGTGTCAGTGAAATCATTATTGCAGGAATGGAATCCTTTATCCCACACTCTAATTTAAAATCTCGTCCTTTATCTAAACCTTGTTTTTCCAATAAATGTGCTTTTTTAAGGCTGTTCAAGAGAAGAACGTTGCATATCGTAATTGGCTTGTTTCTAATTCTTCAGATTAATTTCCTGCCTACACCAAAGCTCACAACAATTGTAAAGCAGTTATTAATCAGTCCAAACTAGGGTTTGAACAGGCTAAGAGTAGAAAACTTGCTTCTTGCCCTAATGGTAGCTAAGCATTCTGGTCTTTTGCCAAAGCTATTGGCCGCAGCTTTTGCCCATCTCTGCTCCCACCTCTGTCCAAACCAGATGGTTCTGTTGTCACTTCAGCGAAAGATAAAGCTGACCTGGTAGCATCCCATTTTTCTTCCAACTCATGTATTAATCATCTTGGTAAAACATCTCCCACCATTCCCAACATGCTCCATTCAATGCCTCCTGTGGTCTTCCGTCAAAAGGATGTCAGAAGGATTTTGATGAATCTTGATGCTAAGAAAGCTCCAGGTCCCGATGGTATTTCTCCACTTGTTCCCAAAACCTGTGCTCCTGAACTTACTCCTATTTTTTGCCGCCTTTTTTCACTTTCTTATTCCAAAGGTGTTTTTCCTTCTGCTTGGAAATTTGCTCATATCCAGCCAGTTCCTAAAAATTGTGACAAATCCCTCCCATCCAATTATTGTCCCATTGCAATTACTTCTACTCTTTCTAAAGTAATGGAGAAATCAATTAACCGCCAACTCTTAAACTACCTAGAAACCTTCTGTCTGATCAACAATCGCCAGTATGGATTCCGTCAGTGTCGATCCACTGGTGATATTCTGGCTTATGTTACCAATTTATGGACTAATTCAATGGAAAGGTTGACAATCGAGAGGCAGCTCCAATGTGCTATTAACAAAATAGAGTCCTGGTCCCTCTATAATGGATGTCGAATCTCAGTACAAAAGACAGTGGCAATACACTTCTGCAGAAAACGAAAGATGCATCCTGATCCAGAACTAAGAATAAGCAATCAACAAATTCCACTCAAACAGAGTATCCGGCTACTAGGACTAATCATGGATCAAAAATTAAATTTCCTAGAACACAAAATATCTACGTACAATGTGCTTAAAGAAATTAAACATTCTACGAGCTGTATCAGCCATGACATGGGGAGCTGATTGTTATTCACTTTTGCATGTTTATCGTGCAATGATAAGATCTAAATTAGATTATGGTTCTCCCATTTACTCCTCACTAGGAAAAGTGTGTTGAACTGGTTAGTTCCAATTCATCACAATGCATTATGTGTTGTTTCAGGAGCCTTCCGTACCTCACCTGTGTATAGTCTATACACAGAGATCCATGAAGTCCCACTCATAGACAAGTTCTTCTTATGAACTATGCTGCGAAAGTTCGAAGCCTTCCTGGACATCCAACATGGCAATATCTGTATAAACCGAAATGGGAAAATTTATATACGAACAAACCTAATATGTGCAAACCTGCAGGCATCCGACTAAAAGAAATACTCTCACAATTGAATTTAAGTATGGATAAAATCTACCAAGATACCCCCACAGCCCTTCCACAGTGGAAAATCAGTTCAGTTGACTGTGACATGGTCCTCATAAAATGGAAACAGAACAATATCCCAAGTCAATATATAAAACAGCTTCATTCCTCTTATGTAATGCAATTCTCTGACTATTCTCATCTGTACACTGATGGATCCAAGACGGCCACACACATTGGTGCTGCTGTTGTATTGCCAAACAGCATAATCTCACAGTCTCTTCCAATAGAGTGCAGTATCTTTAGTGCTGAATTGTTTGCAATAAGTCTCGCCCTAGATCACATTGCCAAAACTTCCCTTGTAAAAAGTATCATTTTCACAGACTCATTAAGTGCAATATATGCTTTACAGACAGAAGATCATCCATCTCATCCGTATGTAAGAAAAATACTTTCCATCTTATCACATCTTAGGAAAAAAAAAAACAGAGTCAGATTCACTTGGATTCCTGGACATTCTGGAATACTCGACAATGAACGTGCGGATGATGCTGCAAAACATCCGTCTAACAAAAATTCTCACTTGGATAAAATACCGCTCAATGACTTTAAAAACATCAATCGAAAAGCCTCTGAAAATATATGGATGCAGACCTGGAAATCTCAAACAAACAATAAATTATAGCAAATCAAACAACAGCAGAAATCCTGGAAATCAAGTTTTCGGTCAAACAGACACGAAGAGGTTATCCTCGCCCGGCTTCGCATCGGACACACATATTTAACACACTCTTACCTCCTAATGAAAGATGATCCTCCACAATGCCCTCAGTGTCTGACCACACTAACAGTGAAGCACATCATCATAGAATGTCCAATACCAAATTGCCTGCCAATCAGCTTTCAAATCGCATTCAAATGAGCCATTAAGCCTTGAACTCATTATGGGAGAAAATTCAAACGTCAGTGAACTCTTTTCATACCTCAGCTTAATAAACTTAACTAATCATATCTAATATGTTAAATCAGTAACAATATAACAGGAAATAACAAAACATGAATAGGCGCAATATAGCCGAAGTTGCTCTTTCGCCATTAAACCCCAAACAACAATGGAAAGGTTCGGTGAAACACAGGTAGTTGCTCTTGATATCTCAAAGGCTTTCGATCGTGTTTGGCATAAAGGTCTTCTAAACAAGCTTCCATCTTATGGTTTGCCAACTGTTTTTAGTAATTGGTTATCCAGTTTTCTCTCTGATCACTCACTGAGGGTGATGGTAGATGGCTCTCTGTCTTCTAACTTTTCCACTAATGCCGGTGTCCCCCAAGGTTCAGTTCTTTCCCCCACTCTTTTCCTCTTGTATATCAATGACCTTCTTCCATTGACTGGAAATCCTATCCATAGTTTTGCCGATGATAGCACATTGCATTCAACTTTCCATTTTGAGAAACCTTGTCCTGCTCAATCAGCTTCAACTTCTCGAAATTCTGCTACCAATTCCTTAAATGCCGATCTTCAGGTAATTCTCCAGTGGGGCAAAGACAACTTAGTTGATTTCAACCCTTCTAAAACTCAGTCTTGTCTTATATCTCGCAAAAAGGATTCTTCAACTCCTATGCTTATCTTTAGTGACACTCCGATTTCTAGGCAAAATGATATATCTCTTTTGGGAATTACCCTGACTTCTAATCTCTCTTGGCACATGCACATTACAAATATTGCTTCCTTTGCATCTAAAAAACTTGGTTTTCTCTTTCGCTCTCGGCATTACTTTTCTTCCAAACAGCTGTTCACTCTGTACAAATCGCAAATCGGCCCTGCAATGGAATATTGTTTGCACATTGTGGGAACAATATTCCATGGTAGGTGGTGCCCCAAAAACCTCTCATGGTTGGTGGTGCCCCAAAAACCTTCTCACGCTTCTTGATTCCATTCAGAAGAGGGCAGTTAGGTTAATTAATGACTCCTCTCTAACAGATTCTCTCCACTCGCTGTCTCATAGATGTACTGTTTCTACTGCATGCCTCTTCTACAGATACTTACATTGGCACTGTTCTTCTGAATTGGCTTCTATAATTCCCGCTCTTTCCTTCAAAACAGTCCGAACACGTGCAGCCACCAGCCAACATCCATTTACTGTCCAACTTCAAACTCACGGAACCAACTTTTCATCTTCCTCATTTATTCATTCAACTGCTGTTTTCTGAAACAACCTTCCTTCATACGTGGAGGTGCCTCCATAGCCAGGTGGGCAGGAGCAGCAGTGCGTAGCACACGCTTCTTGATTAGACCGGGGTTCGAGCCCGTGAACACCAAATACGGAGGATGTGGAAAGGTCAGGGAATGACCACCGCATATCGCCGGAGCAATATGGCCTTAGTTGCTAATGCTCCTAAAAACCAAACAACAACAACAACAACCTTATATGTATTTCTTGAAAATGACAGTCTACAGAAATTAAAGTCCAATATCAACAAATATCTTCTTTTGTCTTCTCAACCTCCAACCCAAGCATGATACTAAGTACTATAGGTTCTAATACCTGCCGTGTTTGAGGTTTATATAAAAAAAAATAATAATAAAAAAAAATTAATCCACATTTTTTTGAAACAGTTGCTAATGCAGGTTTCGGAAAGTTCATTCCAGGCACTCATACCAGAAGCATACCTAAAAAAAAAAAAAACTTTACATATGCTTCTGGTGGCTGCAGAATCACTTTGCTAGGTGTATTAAGTCCAAGGGAAGTACTTTTAAGGAGATATGATGCTAAATTAGGTATGTTAAATGCATCTGTATTTTTAAATACATTCTCATAAATTTTAGATAGCAAATTTATCGAATGATGTTCCCAAACCTTCATCTATGGACTGGATGTTTCTTCGCCTCATATCTGATCTATAAAAGGTCTTAAAGGTTTTTATTATTCCCTGGTCGAGAGGTTGAATCAGTGATGTGGTATTCAAAGGTAGAAAAACTAATTCAATGTCAATGGTCAACCAATCTATGTTAAGTGGACCAATCTGATTCATTCTTTTCCTTCTAGAATTATCATAACTAAAGAACTCTTTGCTGTCTTTCTTTGCATCTTTGCCAAAGATTTCTCGTAATCTGCCTTCGCCTGCCTAACCTTCTTTTCTGACTTGATTACAGACAAGCTTATATCTCTCATAGGCTTGTGTCACCTGATAATTTATATGGATCCCATACATTTTTTCTTCCCTGCCACGAGCCTCATTAATTCATCTGGCCTGAACCTTGAACAGTAATTCTTAGTTGAAATGAAAAGCCCAGTAGCCTCCAAGATTATGTCCTTGAAAGACTTCCCATTTAGAATTGAACATTGGTAACATCATCAGTTGATCCCACTGTACAGAATTTAAAAACTGTCTGAGACCCCTGTCTCAATAATCCTTCCCTTTAGCCTTGATGGTAGTTATATCTTTAAGTAATTCCCATATCAGTACATTGTGATCACTGTCACCCAGTTGTTCCTTTATCTGCAGGTTCTTAATGCATGAATAATCACTGCTGATAATCAGATCAAGAGTATTACTCCCTCTGGTTACTTCTCGAAAGAAGTAACCAGAAATAATTCCAAAAAAGTCTTGCGAGTGACCAACCCACAAGTTCCAGTCAATATCTGAAAAGTTAAAATCCCCCATTATAAAACATTCTGATTTACTGGCCCACTCTATTTCTCTGCATAATTGCTCATTATACTCATCAGATTCATTAGGCCTATAACACACAGACACACACTCTCATTTTTCCTTTCCCAGTGCTTATTTCACACCAAACAGACTCAACATTTATTGTCTACCAACATCAATTGGATGCACTTCCTTGGATTTTATGTGTTTCTTAACTAACATCATAATTCCTCCTTCCTGTCCTGTCTATCCTTTCTGTACACATTGTACTCCCCAAATTCCAATTCTGCACTGCTTATATCTGTGTGACACAACGTCTCTGATATCCCAACAATATCTGCCTTTGATGTCTTGACTAGCACTTCAAGCTCATCAAATTTATTAACTATACTCCTAGCATTGGTATACATGCACGTGTTCCTACTCTTAGTTACCCTAACACAACCCATGTATTTACTTGTTCCACTATGACTCCCAGTAGTCCTGTAAATCTCCATTACCTTGCTTTCCAGGCTGCTTCTCATTCTAATAGAAGCAGTGCAAGAATCACTTTTGCTACTGTTAACCTTTTAGTCTGTGTATCCCCCCAAAGCTAGCAGTTTTCCGACCAACCTAGCACTGCCTCGATAGCATCCACAAATATTCTTGCACTCTTTCTATTTAAGTGTACCCCACCCCTATAGAAGCAGTCTCTCCTGTCAACAAGCACAGACCAGGCTGAAAAAAATTCTACCCCTTGAGCCTTGCACTGTTTCTTCAGGGTCGAATTGATTGACAAGGCTCTCATCATATACTCCCTCCTATCGTGTCTGTGCTGAATTGCAGACACTTTCACATCCAACCCTAACTTGCAACTTTTTTTCAACATTGACCTGTACTTGTTGAGTAAATCTGCAGATCTCTTACTCTTAATGTCATTAGTTCCAACGTGTACAACAATAATCACCTTTTGTGCCCTTAAAAGATGATATCTGCTCTACAACGTCATCAACTTTTGCCCCTGGCAGATATACCCTGGTCCTGTTCCACCTATCCTTCTTGCATAGTATATTTCCAGTCTCCCTGATAATAGAGTCATCAGCAGTAACTGGTTCCTTTGGGACCAGTGCATTCTGCCTTGGAGATTGCCTCTCTGTTGCCTAATGCACAGGAGTGAGCTCTGCCTTTGAGCTGGGAAGCTGAGAGCTTGATGGGCCCCTCATATTAATTTCTTCGATTTGCAGAACTTAAGATTTTCTTGGTAACAGCAACCATTTGTTCCATTTACCAGTCTCATTGCCTTTCTCTGAACTCGTTCCAGCAGCTCTACATCCTTCCTAAAATTAGCCTCCCTACTTGCATTCAGTACTCAGTGTGGTCTGACCATTGCTTTATACATATATGGATAATCACCTCCTTATTACTGCTAGCAAATTCCTGTATATCATTGACAAGACACCATGAGCTACTCTTGCCACCTGTCTGCACTGCTCAGCAAATTCATATCTGACTGCACAATATCCCCCTGGTCCTTTTCATTCTCTTCTACCCTGTGTAGTACTACACAGTTGGTATTTTACTCTGCAGTTAGTGCTACCCATATGCAGTACTTTACATTCGTCAATATTAAACTTCAGTTGCCACCTCTCAGCCCATCTGATCAACTTTTCTAGATCCTGTTGCATTAGGATATTGTTATTAACAACCATGCCAACCTTTGTATCATCTGCATCTTGGACATTAACCCTGATATACCTTCATCAATATTATTGATAAATACAGAAGACAACAAGATGCCCAACACTGAACCCTGGCGGGACTCACTAATAACATTAGTCCGCGAAGAGCAGTGTCCATCGATTCCTACTCTCCGTCTTCTCCCATTCAAACATCCCTTTATCCATAGCAGGGCGCCTCTGTAGCCAGGTGGGCAGGTCAGGTGCCATGTTCCTCAATAGTTCATCTAAAATTCAAATTCTAAAATATAATTCTGAACCTGTAATGTAATAGACATTTAAATTTATAAGTTGTACTGTTTCTGATGTATAGGATACACTAAGTGCACCAGTTGGAGGGCTGAAAAAGGAAAATGTTCTCCTATACTGGCGGCAATACTATTCTGTCACGTCACCCTCAAAGTATCTTTTTTGAGATTTGAAATGACAAATCCAGCTTCTGAGCTACTTCTGCTGTAAGGAACTTTCATTTGTGATTTTATATCCCATTTCTGAATCACTAAAATAGATAGCAAATTAAAGAAACCTACAAAATTTAAAAGCACATATAGGTCTGAGTATATTTTGTCAGAAAACTGTAACTCATCTAAAGTAAGTCTAATGTTCCTCAGTTCGAAATGTGTAAAATATTGTGTATATGCAAAGTTGAGTATTTTGATAAGTGTTATGCAGTAAAAAGTCTAAATTGGTGTGGGATTTTTATACAAGAAAATGTTTTTGATTTATAAGTACCCTTTTTATGTAACCTTTTCATTAATTATTCTGTATTGCAGAATAATTAATGAAATAAAGAGACACAGTGCAACCTCGATAAAATGTGGCTGTCAGGCACAACTTTAACGCCTGTGGTATAAGTGAAGCATGTCGTAGCTAAAAATAAAATTTAATAAGTGGTTTGTTTTTGTTTTTTTTATCATTATACAATGACTAAATGACCACCTATCAAGCATATTTTTATATAAGCAAATTTCATTTTCACATGTTTTTTCCTTTAGTTTTACTACTTTGCCGTGAGTGGAAAAAATGGGCCGTGTTTTTTATGACAAATGTGCTCTTACTGTAGTTTCTATAATAATGCTGTACTTAAAATAAAAATATTAAACAGCAATGCTTCATATGCTTTAAAAATAAAATTTCAAAATTGCAATTTCTTAAATGATCCCCTGCTTCCAAATGAAATATGTTTGCAGGAAATCCAGTTTACAGTATAATGCATAAATGAATTGATGGCTGGAACAACGTTGGATGTGACTATTTTGGCAAAGTCTTTTTTTTGTGGAATAACATTGGTTGTGACTTGCTGAATCAAAATGTGTAAAGTTTTAGTTCTCAAACTCACCGGTAGATAGTGATAAATCGGTTTAAAGAGCGCATGTCTTGATTTCAGGTTGTGGAGCAACGTTGGATGTGTAACAGTGAGCCAGAGGTTACAATTCATTTTGGTTTCAGTTCTGTCAAGTTTGTTGCTAAAATGCAGGTATCTAATAGTGATTTAGACAGTATTAACAATCGTAAACGGGTGTTGAACATTGCGGAGTGGAAAGACAAAAAGCGTAAATGTTTGAAAGACAGTGGTAAAAGTTGCGTGAATCGGCGTACGGGAAAAGTTGTTCCAGATAAAAAGCCACCATCCAGTCCTCGAGGTTGTTTACCAAAGTGCAAGAAGTCAGGGTGCAGTGACCTCACCCTTCCATGGGTCCTTGATTTATTCCGACAGTTTCACGAGGTAAGTTACAATGAACAAACCCTTTTGCTGCTCAAGTTAATTACCTTACGAGAGCCAAAAAGAAGACGTCCAAATAAAACAGATTCGACTTCAACACAATTGGCTGGTTTTGATTATAGTCTCAATGGGAAGCCTGTTTGCCAGAAGACATTTTGCAACGCATTTACTATTTCCCTGAGACGAGTACAGGTATTACAACAAAAAATGAAAGACGGGGAGGTCGCACCGAAAGATAAAAGGGGATTGCATTTCGGCCGTCCACATGCTGTTGATGCAGCTGTAAACTCAAATATCAGAGAGCATATTGCTTCTTTCCCAACTGAAGTTAGTCACTACAGTAGAAATGCTTCATCAAAACGTTTTTTGAGCCCTGACTTAAACTTAACTAAAATGTATCGCCTATTTCAAGAAAAGTACCCTGACAGTCCTGCAAATTCCACAAAGTACAGAAAAATTTTCAAAAGAGAGTTCAATTTGCGATTTGGTGCACCGCGGTCAGATACTTGCAAACAGTGCGATAAAAACTGTGCCCGCCTGATCCTAGCTCACAACGAAGAAGAGCGGAATAAGATTGAACAAGAAAGTCTTATTCATCACAAGAAGGCTGACCAAGCATATAAAACCCTTGCCAATGATTCAAAAAATGCGAATTTCGTCACACTTTGCATTGACTTGCAACAGATTTTATTTACGCCCATGTTAACGCACTCTGATATTTACTATCAGCGCCAATATTCGACGTACAACTTGTGCATCCACAATATGACAGAAAATCAGGCTAACATGCTCTTATGGCATGAAAGCTTAGCCAAGCGTGGATCTAAAGAAATTGGATCGTGCATATTAAAATATGTGACCTCATCATACCAGCCTCTACCCATTGGCCAAGAAAGAAAACTGATTGTGTGGTCTGATCGCTGCACAGGTCAGAATAACAACTGGAACATCATTAAGTTGTACCGGTACTTGATATCATTACGTTACTTCACTGAGATACATCAAAAATTTTTAATCACGGGGCACAGTTTTTTGCCCTGTGACAGGGACTTTGCACTTATTGAGCGTGCTAAAAAAAGGCCAAACCTCTTGTCCCTTCAGACTGGAAGTCAGTCATTGCAAATGCCAAGATAAACAGACCTTTCATGATCATTGAAATGAGCCAGGCCGACTTCAAAGATCTCAACTATATTGCCCCCAGAAAAATCAAGACAGAAATGAAGATCATTCAGTACGTGTGGTTGAAGATGACTGCAGATGACCCAGTTACTCTCAACTTAAGAGAGACACACAACACGTTGAGGCCATGGCACCATGACCCTGTTTTCCCAGCGAAACCAAAGGTGATTAAGTACTGTGAACTACCACTATTATACTTAGCCCCTCTTCCAATCTCGAAAGGGAAAAAGAAAGATCTTATGGACATGACAAAATACCTAATGGACCCTACACACCGCGAGTTTTATGAAAATATTCCAAGTGCATGAGAATATCCGATTTTAATGTTTGGATCTGATGTGTGTGCTATTTCTGATTTTTAATTTTAATTTTTTAAATTTCATTTCACTTGATTCGATGTTTTTTTATCGAATTCTAATGTAAGTGTTCAATGTAATTGTGGACAATATTAAACTTTCCTCTGTGTTTTTATTAAAAATTTCAAAAAAAAAAAAAAAAAAAATTCTATTTCTTTTTTTTCCCTTTGTTGGAAAATGTTTATTACAATGGAACAACGTTGGATGTGAGATTTCCTTGACAACTATGTAGCTTTTATTGTGTTCCCATTAAATTGGCTCTCCTGTAAAATTTGCAATTTGTAACATCCAACGTTGTTCCAGCCACCAATACAAATAGGAAATAAGAAACAACTTAGCCACATAATCTGTTGGCTACTATAGCTGAGTGCTCGTATATGAGGATTTAAAAAAACAAAAATTAAAAAAGAAACCCTTGTTTTTAATACCAGGTATCTCTTGAAGCAGCAATTAAGGTATTTCTGGAAATATTGCTTAGGATTTTCCATAGAAAATAGTGTAATATAGTTGGGTTATCTGGATCAGGCCATGGGATACCCCCCCCCCCCCCCAACACAAATGAAGTTTACAGTACTGCAGTATGATTATCTAGAACACTACCCAAAGTCAGTAACAATAATGGTCAGTAAATTCCTTTAGCAGTTTTTGTCATTCTAAATGTGATTTCATTGTTGAAAGCAGTGTCACCTGCCATTTACAAAAAATTTATAATGAATATGTTACAAATATGGTAGTTAGTTCTCCTCTGACAATAAACATCTAGTTTTGCGAGTTTTGTGTGTGCAGTTAACCATTTAAGTTGTGTATTTTTATTGCACCTATGATTGAGGCAATGCACAGTAGAAACTGAGATCTACGTAATTACTCTTGGATAAGTGCTGTTATAAAATTTTAATCATCTAATTGAGGGAATATACCACAATAGAGAATACAATAGCTTAGTAGTTTACACTTTGGAATCCATTGCAGTAACTGGTTCTACTCTGTGAAGTATGGAGTTTGGCTCTACTGTTGTCTGTTTTGAAATTTGTTTTTCCATAAAGGTGCATCTTTTTTTTTTTTTTTTTTTTTTTAAGTTCTTTCTAGGGGACATGATCACATTCATGTTATATCCAAAACAAGGGTTAACTAGACGTGATATATCAAGGCTGCACTATATTTTTAACAGTGCTTTATACAGGTTGATTTGTATAACACACTTAGCGCTATCTTTTACCAAAAAATCAGATCAGCTATTTTACACTGATTTTTTTTTTTTTTTTTTAAATTAATATTTTTAAAATGTTTCACCCAATCATGTATTATGTGCATTTGTATGATTAAGGGAACTTTCACTATAAATTCTCAATCTTTTTTAAGAAATTTTCACTGAATGTAATCTGCTCAAGTTTCCTGAAATTCCTTATTGTAGTGTAATAATTTTTTTATTACACTACAATAAGGAATGTTTTACAATTATGTTTTAACTCATTTTTTTTCTCTCCTTTAGCATACCTTCTGCTATGGAAATGGGTCCAGTTACCCATCACCAGTTTCCTGATGGTTCTCATGCTCATTTTCCTAATCCAGCTGGAAGTTGTCCTCCTGCTCTTGATGGTGCTCATGAAAATATTCCTCCCCATTATTCAGCTTCTAGCAGTATGGAAGGAGGACCCCGAAGGTTTCCTGTTCCTATGCCACAAATGGTTGGGTTTGATGCTGGACATCGTCATCTGGCTCCTGCATCACAGACTATGGAAGGTCCCATGCCCAGGTTTCCTGGATCCCAGAGTTATGATGGAATGCCTCGCATGCCAGGTCCAGGCATTGAAGGACCGGTCCCAAGATTTCCTGGCCAGTCACCACAAGGTCCATCATATGGGTCATCTCAGATGCCTAATGCAATGGAAAACGTTCGTTTTACAGGTGCAGCAAATAGTGCTGAATCCTTGCAGAGGTTCCGTGGTCCTAGTCCTCATAGTGCTATGGATATTATGCATTCAAGGTTTCTTGGTACTAGCCCACATATGCCAGTTAGTGAAAATGTTCCATCTGGTACTCAGTTTGGACCTATGGTATCAGAAGCAATGGCTCAGTCTTATTCCAGTCCAGTACAAACTGGTCTGTCAGGTCCTGGTGCTAATGCATGTGTTGGTCCAAATTTTGCTACTGGAGGAAATGGAATAGGTCATACCCATCTACAGAACCTTCAGAAGATGACACCACCCTTTGATATGGTACCAGCCACAAAAATGCCATCTGATGTCATACCACCTATGGGACCCGGTCCGGGAGGGGGAGGAGGAACAATTCAGCCATACAGTGATGCAGTATCTGGTGGTCCTCTACAGTCTTCATCTCAGCCACCTCCTTCTCAGAGGTTGACACATTTTGACCCAATTGCTTCCATGGCAGCAATGAGTGAATCAACAGTACCATTAGTAACAACAGCTGGTGGCTCTCAGAGTATGATGACATCCACAATGAATATGTCTAGTATGCAAGTGGCTAGTAATGCAGTAGTAAACAATCAACCAAATGTAGTGAACTTTCATACAAATATGCAGTCTATGCAAGGAGTTCACCAGAGCAGTGGTGGTGGTGGTGGTGGTAGTGGAAGTGGCATGCACAGTCATCAGTACAACATGGCTAGCCAAATGGCTCACAACCTTGGTGGAGGACCACAGACTGTAAACAATACTTATGTAAATGCCACCATGTCAATACAGCAGCTCAATATTCAAAATGTTACAACATCAACATACAATGCCGGAATTCATGGACCTCCCATGCACCCACATAATCCTGTGATGCATCAGCAGAGTGGTCCAGGATCAGGAGCACACACAGTCAGTTCTTCAGTCACTACAAACCATCCAATAATGCACAGTGCTGTTTCCCCGAAGTCAGCAAATGTAACTATGGGTATGGGTGGACCTACACCTCGTGTTGGTCCTCAGCAGTATCCTGGCCAGCCAATTGGTGCACAGAGGAGTGCTGCAATGGGTGGTGCTATGGGTCCAGGCATGATGCCTCGTGCACCTGGTGCTATAGCCCCTTTCAACAGTGCAAACATCCAAGTGAAAGCCAGTGCACCAAATACTATTCAGTACTTGCCTGCAAGGCCTCAAAATGCTGCTCCTGCTCCTAATAGGCCTCCCAGTCTAGAGTTCCTACAAAGATTTGCAGCTCCCTTAACTAATTTGGACAATAAAGTTCCAACGCACAATTTACAGTATTTTCCCAGTGCTGGTGGAAATACTACACCTACAGGTCCCAATATGGCTTCTTCTATAACTCCAGCAACTCCTGGAACATTAGGTGCTACCATGATTGCTGGGCAACGACCAATTGGTATGGGAGTAGTTCCAATGATACGAGGTCCTGGTCCAAATGTTGGTGTTTCTCAGACTGGTAACCAGGTGTATGCAGGATTCACAGGAAGTGATTCTCCCATGTTTGTTCGACCTCCAGGATCAACAAATAGTTCAGTGACTAATCAGATGATATCAATGAATGCCATGGGTGCTGGACAAGGGACAGGCATCTTTCCAAATAAACAAATGCCTATACCTCTTTCAGGAATGGCTCCTGATGCAACCCAGCCATTACCTCCCTCAATGGGCCAGTCATTCAATTATAAACAGTCACCTTTTTATGGCCCAACAACTGCAGACCCTAACTATGCAGTGCAGTTTCATAACTTCCAGCAACAGCTGTATGCCACAAATACTCGGAGTCAGATGAATTCACAGAACAATTTAACTTCTGGGCAGAGCTTCTTTGGACCCAAATGATTTCAGGTGCTCTGCATATGTATGTATGCATGTTTGTATGTATGTGTGTGTGATACTGTGTTCTTAGAAGGTTAATGCCACTTGGTGGTGTGATGGTGACTGAAATCTGTACTGCAGTTAGAAGCAGTCAGTTTTACTGCCCAATGTTCCTGCCAGAATGGCACACATTACTTCATAGTGTTACTGTGAAATAGACAGCAGTCACATAATACCCAGAATTGTATATAGTCCTCAAGCAGTATCTGTGTCAAGTCACAGTTTGTACAGGCTTTCTTTGTAAATAACTTCTATATTGCCAACAGTCTGTGAATGCTCATCTCTATTTCTCTTTTTCAAGTGTTTGTTACCGAAAGAATGTTGTTGTTGACCAGCTTAGAGTAGGGTGTGACAGCTCTGCTCAAACAGCCTGAATCTTTCAGGCTATAGCACAAGTCTCAGAAGAACATTTTTTTTTTTTTTCATAGTTTAGTGTGGACTAAACTAAGATTTATAGAAGTTGCATAATAGCTACATGACTTTTGTAGACATCAAGAATGCAGAAATATTTTGCCAAATTTTACACACCAATCATAAACAAGGTGGATGTTTTTATTTTAAGTGGAAGTCAAGTTTTAGTGGTGCCATGATATTTTTGATGTCTGAGAATACTCTTATTTCCCAAACCTGAACTTACCACAAAATGTTGTAATATTATTTACTTTAGTGATAATTTTTTTTTTTTTTTTTTTTAACTCTACACCCTTGTCTGTGCCATGTGTGACAAATTTTGTCACAATGTTTATTTTGTAGTTTGTACATAAATCTTATTTTGTGTTCTGTGATGCAGCATGAAAAGGCATGGCCCAACACTTAGCAAGTTTTCTGTTGATGTTTGCTTAGTGTCTGAAATAAAACTCAACTCTTTCCCACCCCATCCCTCCCTCTGGGTTTTACACATACACTCACACATACAGTGGTCTATAAAACATTTTTGAGTTTCTACTACCTCATGGCAAGATAGTTTAAGCAGAAATTAAAGATGTTTTTTTTTTATGGTACTTAAATCTGCTAAAGCACAGATAACTTGTGAAATTAAATTCATGATGAAATGAGCCGACTGTTAACCATGCAGGCAGCTTTTAATATATTCCTTTTAGTATTTTGTTATTTCTTGGTGTTAAACCAACAGTATATGAAAATTGCTCCAGGTTAGCATTATTGCTACATGTTACTTTTGTTAAAGTTTATTATATCATAGCTTCCAATGTCCAAAAGAAAATTATGTTGTAGAATATATAAATATGTGCAGCTATAAATTTGAGTATGAAGGTTTGTGGATCATAAGAATCTGCTCATTATTATTTTATTTATTTTTTTTTCTCCCACTTTTCATGTTTTGTGATTTTTTTTTTAAATTTTTTTTTGTTAATTGTTTTCCCTCACTTCTGAACTGAATCCTTAAATTTTATTGTTGATTATGGTAAGACAGAGCTATTTCATGACCTCTGGTTTTGCAAGTCAACTCTCACTTTTAGTAGAGTTGATCTTTTATTCAAATAAAACTGCTGATCTGAGGCTGTGAGTATTCTAATGCTTGTTAGTTATTTCCATTAGTATTATTTTCTGTTCGTTATTGCCTATTTAGACTGCTGCAGTCAAAATTTTGCTTCTTGCCCTGAGTTTGTTTCAATACATTGCTTCTTCATTTACTTCAGTAATTTGTAATCTACAAAAGTACATTCTCAGAAATTAATAACCCTAATGAAATATGGCAGTCATCATGTTCATAAGGAATCCCACAGTTAAGTTGGGTGAAAATTACACCCATGCCCAATCTCTGTAATCTAAAAAAAGAAGGAAAAAAAATCAGAATATTGCATATGTTAATTGATATAGCAAGTATTCATTATTATTTAATTTCAAGGTTTGAGTACTCAGTTCTTTAAAGGAATTTCATATTTTAAAAATATTAGTATGAGTGTTTAAAATAGCAGAACAGAAGAAGCAAAATTTGTTAATTATTAACAAGTTGTAATCTTTTAGGATATGATTCTCACAATTACTTTCAAGCATCACATGCATTAATGCTGTATAAACACATCAAAGTAGAACTGATCTATACTCATATTTAACAAATATGATCAAAATCTTAATTTTTTATATATATGTTCATATTTAGCTGAGTATTACTATTTTTATTTTGACATCGGTATGAAACAGTGTAGGAAAGGTCAGTAGTGATTGCACTACACTGTGTTAACTAAAACAAATAATAAGAAACAAAAACTTAACTAGTTTCTTTACTTATACATGCACACACAAATTTATATTTATGTTAAATTTGAGTGATGCAGAATTTTTTTTCATGTGCATATGTGTTTTTGTGTGTACAGAGTATTTCAATTAAAAGCTACCAGCGTCTATCTCGCATATTTTTAAGTTCTGGCAATTCATTGTCAGACTCTTTTCTGGCAACTCTTTTTATCTCTCATTTGGGGCTAAAATTTTTGAATTTGATATTAAAACTGAACTGTCACTGTGAAGATTTTATGGTTTATAAATTAAAATTTTGCATAATGAGCTGCTTTTTTTTTCTCAATGAGAAAGTTATTCTCTGTCATTGGTTTAGTGTAAAAATGTCATCAGTACACTTCTGAAACAAATGTCAGTTTTATTTGGGGGGGGGGGGCGACAGAACAATTGTATGGGATGTTCACTCTTCAGTGCAAGTGTATAGTTTCACCAGCTGAATGATTGCGGTTGTGCTGCATTTTCTCAAGCTACAACTGTTGTGTTGTTATTATTATTTATTTATTATTTTTTTTAGATAAAGTCAGTTTGGTTTCATTTCAGAAGTACACCGATCACGTTTTTAAACTAAACTGAGGACAGGAAACAAATTTACCACTGAGAAAAAAAATTTTTTTAATTATAAAATGTGAATGGTAATACTTAGTGCAATTCTAACATCAAATTCAAAATTTTCAGTTCAAATGTAATTTTTTAGTATGTGTGTGTATTGCACACACATACTGAAAAATACTAAAATATTGTGTGTGTATTGCACACACATACTAAAAAATTCTATATGCGCTGCACACTTACTAAAAAAAATTCTGCATCAGTTATAGTTCATTAGTAGCTCTTGTAGCATTTCACAGAACTATAACAGAAAGCCCTGTTATGCTGATGATGCATATTAAGAATATTTTTCTATCTATCCAGAAACAAAATAATAATTTTATGTAAAGTACTCAAGCCAGGGAGGAAAAAATCAAATAATGACTTACTGTTATGTCATTATTACTGTATGCTTTTCTACACTGCTTATTTTAAATTAAAACTTTTGTATTTAGATTACCCATATTATAATGGTGTTCACAAATTTCCTTTACAAAACTAAACATTTATGTATATTCATAAGTAATACACACCTGATACGACATCTAGTTGATAAAGGATATCTTTAAGTTTTTAATCAGAGGCATTCAATATGGGCATCTTTAGTTACTCTGCAGATGTCCCACCTATAATTCAGTTCCTCTCATATTTGATACAACATATCCCCATCATTGTGGCTGATTGCTTCACAAGTGAGTTAAGTTCCATAATGGTTCTTGGCATAGGTGGTGGAACATATACCTGGTCTTTCATAAATCCTCCAGAAAGTAAAATCTAAAGGGATTAGAACAGAAGTTCATGTGAGAGCATAAAATTGGCCATCCTCTTCCAGGAAACAGTGTTCAGATATGCATGAACTTCTTTGTGGTAATGTGGCAGACCTCTGTTTAGTTTAGTTTTTTGGAAAATAAAGTTTCCATCATTGTCATCCTGCAGTTGAGCATAAGGTAATTCTGTAACATATCCACATATGATGTCTGTGTTGGTCACATGCTTTGCACCAGCTCATCATGCAAAAAGGCCAAATTCCACTACAATTACAATTTTGCAGTTCTGATGCCATCTACTGCATTGGACACATTTTCTGGTTGGTGAATAAAATTTAAAGATATCCTCTATCACCTGGAAGTGGTTTCAGGTTTATCATGCACTCTATTCATATAACATCTTAATTGTATAAAGGAGTTTTGTGAACACCTTATATAAATTCATATGTTTTCACCTAGATAATATGAATTTAAAGCCCATTTAATCAGGAACAACTAACTATAACTTGCTTCTTAAAAAAACATATGTTAAAATGAAATTAATGCACTCTAAAGTGTTAATGTTCCCATGCTATTTTTTCTCAACTGTTTAAATAAAAAAAATAAAAAACTGTTGTTCATTTCAGGTTGTGATTTCAGTAATTTAATATTTTTGTTTTAATAATTCAAAAATTATTTTTATGTGCTGCATCACAGTCAGTTAATATTTGTTTCTTTAAATATAAGGAATGTTAAATTTGTTAGAAACGTTTCTCTATACCTGTGGCAAAAATGTACTTATTTCATGAATTTTGGTTAGATTTGAGTCAGTGACAAACATGAGTATAACTGATATTTACATTGCATTATTTATATTATCCTGTTTTCCAGTAGTAATGAAAATTTCAACTAGTAATTTTGCTATTTTACATTTTGAACACTTGTATTATGTATTGCCCATGATTGTGAAACTTCATAGAATCGTGACAGCTTTTACTTCATCAGAGTGTATACCACTCTTATTTTTTATGTCATTTTATATTTGGAAAGAATTCTCTATTTGTGTGATTATTTATCCTTTATTGTTAATGCTTTTAAAAATTCATTTGGTACCCATTTAGCTCTCATACAATTATATTGTGAATTTGTATTTGATGACCCAGTCACATTTTTTAAATGTAGCAAATTATATATGAAAAACACAAAGGAATATAGTCCTGTGCTTTTCATAATTTATTTGCATTTTACCGCACGTTTACATTTAATGGCTAAAAAAAAAAACTTAAATTTTTGTAACAACTTTTGATGAATATTTACACAGAATAATCTCAAATGTTCACACCATACATGCATGCATTATTTATTTGCATTACCATCCCTCCCATCTAAATCAGTATTTCATTAATTGCTTTGGAATTTAGTTCATAATTCTAAAACTGTTGTCTATTATGAAAAGCATTCAACAGAGATTAACTGTCTTTTTATATATATATACATATATTTATGTGAATTTCATCCCATAGTTTTCTAAAAATAACTAAAAGCTGCTTATTTTTTTACTTCAATGGAAAGATGTTCTAACTTATAAATAAATATTATATATTATGTGTAAGTATTAACAGTATCAAATTTCAAAACAAATAGTTCTCAGCAAACCATATCAAAATTCAAATAACATTGTTATCTCAATCCTGGTGAGAAATTCAACTAGCCACCTTGCAAATGATTTTAGTGATAAAACAATTTTTCAAAAAAATTGATACAATATTGATACAGTATAGATTGGATGGTTGAATGTTATTAACATTTTGCAAGAAATTTAGAATTAGTTTAAATTTCACATATTTTCTTAGCATGATGTTTCTTGGGTATTCGTAATTCTGGAGGGTAAAATGCCCACATTCTATTGTTCACATGTGAGCACACACATGCACACAGTCTGATTACTTAGGGGTGGGGGAAACTGTAGTAGATGATTTCCTATATCATTATAATATGCATTTCCTCAGTTGTGGTACCAAAAAACTGTAATGATATAAATAATTAAATCAGAATACACTACCTGATTGCCACAATAGTCTCTCATAGGCAGTCTAGTATTTAAAATATGTTTTTATAACAGAAAGGTTGTGGGGATGAATTCTAGCAAACGGAAACCTTGTGTAAATGGCTTCTACAGATGTTTTATAAAAACAGAAATCTGATAATTTTGATGATCACTGCAAAGATCTTTTAAATTATATATATATATATATGTGCTCCATTTTCACCACAACTCTGAAAAGAATTGAACAAGTCAGTATGTTAATTTTACTAGAATGGAGAGTTGTTTATTATTTAATGGTGGTAAATACTAAGAACTGATAGCTCAGTATTTGATTATTAGCTTTGCCTGTTATCAAGTTTTAATTTTTTTTTCTTTTCTAAAGCATCAAACCTTCATAATATTTTAAGTATTTTGTGAATGTCTTGTGAATTATAAAATTTTATTTTATGATCTCACACATTATAAAATATTTTAGTAGTGGTTTAGGTGTGATATTACATGCTCAAACTGATAGTCCTAACAGGACGTATTAGGACTATTATGATTAAATATTTATAAACAGTTATCATTACATTTAAAATAAAATGTATCTGGGTTACTGACACAATATGATATATGTATGTATTGTATAGCATATATCGTAATAGAAGTTGCCGTTTAGCTTGCATTTGGCATTCTGTAATGAGATTCCATGGGGGTACCACAAAATATTTTCAATCCTTATGGATAAAAAAAATTTTTTTTTTTTTTTTTTTTTTAAGTACAACCAACAGGGAAATGTGACCAAGTGAATCAGACAAACCTGTGAAAGATCAGATGCTGTATCAGCATTCAGTTTATGTCAGCATTTATAAATAAAATTGCATTAGCATACTACAGGAGAGGGCATTTTAGTCTAAGTTGCCTTCCATTTGTACACTCACTAATAAATGTAAACTTTCAAGTCTGCATGGTGTAACTCAGATAATGTGTTCAAGCTGATTTGCTGAGAATAAAACACACACACACACACACACACTTGGGCTTTACTCATGATTTAAATGTTCATTAATGATTATACTTCGTAATATTACTTCATTGGCTGGCCTTAAAATTATCTTTACTATATAAAAAATGAACTGGTTTGCTAGAATCAGACTTACACTATATATATAGATAGATAGATAGTATACTGCTGGAGAGGGCGTGCGGGAAAATTGTAACAGGTTTTATTTTGTCAAATGGGAGTGAGCATGATAATGTGAGAACTTAAACATTGTAAATCGAGTTCACTGCCTTCTATAAATTGGATTTTATGTTTTCACATAAAAAAAATTTATTTTGTTAAGATTTCAAAAATTAAAGAATTTGCATATTGAGAATTTTTTTTTTTTTTTTTTTTCTGAACACATAAGCTTTACATCCATATTGTTCAAGAAACTGAAGTTATTTTTATCAGAAAACAAAAAAGAAATATATTTTATCATCAAGTGATGAGTATTTTCAATATTAACGAAATCTATATGCATTTATATAGCTGCATAAATAATGTTGCATACATGTATGGTGTGTTATAAATTAAAGCTTAATTTAAAATTTTCCATACTTATATTCTTACTTTGTGAAATCATTATCAACCAAATCTTATAACAGAATACTCGAAATTCTGTTACTTGTACTTATCTGTTAAAGAATAAAAATCACTAAGAGGCTTGCTTTTGAGCTGACATGAGATGTCAAAGTAAAGTGACATTCAATTAGTGTTAGTGTTAATTAAATTGTTGGATTGTTTCCTGTTGGTTGGCACCTACACATCCTGTGCGTCAATGCCAATGGTTGTATGTTGTTCAGTAGTTAACACTGGGATATGTGGGTGCCTGTTTTGATTAATATTTGGCCTCACTTGCTATTACAAGGAGCACCAGAAAAAGAAACCTTTTGGTGAAAAGTTCAACAACTAATAATAATATAAAGTCATATTATGTTTTCTGATTTCTCTGTATTTTTTACTGTTAATATTTTTATAGTAAATTAGGAAATATCCAAAAAAGTATAAAAGGAATTATCATAGGAAATAAATTGGAAGAACTGTTTTCCTGTTACTTTATGCAGATGTAAAGAAAAAAGTGGCTTTTGTATTAAGCTTAGTGCAGTAGTGCAGCATTTTCTTGTGACATAATGTTTAAAAGTAGTTTGTGGGAAAGAACATAAGCAGCATTTAAAAAGTAAAGTGCAGCCATTATCAACCCACTGCAGGGTGGAAGCCTCCTCAACAATTCATGCTGAGGGAAATGGACCATAATCTGCCACGCTGGTCCAGTGCGGGTTGGCAGATCGACCGTATTTAGCAGTTAGGGGCTTGAACCCCGGTCTACTCAAAGAGCGTGTGCTACTGCACTCCCGCTCCTGCCCACTCGGCTACGGAGGCCGTCTTTACTCAATTCTAAAAAAAAAATGGGGGTGGTAGTATGTTTTTTTGTGGGGAACACATCCAGTCTGAAATGATAAATAGAAAGGACGGTTGAAACCATGCTTCTATATTAATTTTAATTTATTGAAATACAAGTAATAAATTTAATTTTAGACTTTTTGCAAAAAAAAAAAAAAAAAAAAGGAGCCACAAAACTTTCATTTGGAAGTTATTTAAACTACCTTTTAATTTTGAGAATCTCATGTTTAAGAGTAAAGGCTTAGCAGCTTTTCTTATTGGTTGTTTATATTATAGATAGTTGAAGTGCCCACCAAAACAGCAATGCCTTTTTGGTATCATCTTACGAGCATCTCATTTCCTTTTAGGACTATTAGTAATATCAGTAATGTTTATTGCTGCCCTGCTGCAATAAATATTTTTGTGCTATTTGAAGAGTAAATAATCAAAAATATACATTGAAGTTGCAGTTCACAACTTGGTAGCCATGCGTCACCTGTTATTTACATTATGAAGAGTAAATAATCAAAAAATATACATTGAAGTTGCAGTTCACAACTTGGTAGCCATGCGTCACCTGTTTATTTACATTATCACAGCTCCTTTTTCTGTAGTGCTATTACCACGACTAAAAATACCAACTTCATAAAACACTCTCAGGTTTCCACAGTTTAGAATTTTCAGACTACAGATACTTGATTGCACAGTGCAAATCTCTCATCCAGAGGGTTTTGTTTGTTTCTTTAAAATTTGGACCAAAACAAAATACTTATGCTTTCAAAATCTGATTGGATTATATGTTACAAAAACTAATTTGATGGGTGTTTCTAGATTAGTTATTTGTAATCATTTATAATCATTCGTAGATTATGTGTCACAAAAACTGAAAGTTATTGATTTATTTTTCAAAATGGCCCTTAAGTTGCTGAAAGAATTAATTTTTTAAAAATTTCTCATTGAAAACACCACCACCACCAATAATAGGATATTAGAAAATACAGTTTAACATAGGGTTATCCTTTATGAAATAGCAGTGCTAATGCCATCTATTGCTAAATGTCAGAATGGCTGCTTATATCTGAAACCGTATCTTATAATTTCTTATTATCTATATACATACAGTTAATTCATTCTCTTGCTTTGGAAATCAGAACCAGAATTACTTTTTCTTTGCTGTTACTTTAATCTATTATAACTGTATTGCCTTGAAGGATATCACCCCGTCTGTTTAATTCCTCAATTCCTTAATTTCAGTGAAGGAAAATAACTAAAATAAAAATTTTGGGCAGTGCAAAGGGCTGTTTCTACAACATTAACTTTGAAGCAGTCAGTGACTAATCTGAATATTTTTACAAATATGTGTGCAGTAATTTCCATTTAATAGAATAATTAATATTAGTATTTGCATAATATAATTTATCCATTCTGAGGTACTTTATTCCAGTTTTGGCCTCTTGGTGCATGCATTATGAGTAATGAATTTAGGTAAAATGGAAATTGGTTTTTATACTCTGGCCTTGTTCAGTTGTCCTAGAGTGGTTTGCAGTTTGTTATTTCAACATGTTAAATGCTGATGATACACAATGGTGCCTCAGCCTTTTCTCATCCAACTTTGAGATCTGCCTCCTATATCATACACTGTTTATTCTTTCAAGCTCTCTTGAGACAGCAGGGCACTTCATACTGTGCGTTGTATCGCATGGACGCTTCAAAATATGTGGCCCTGAGAAAACCTGAATAAGATTATACACTGCAGTTACATGAAAAACTGACTGACAGATAATCAGACTTCTTCACTGAATAACACGCATTTTTTTTAATATTTATTTTTTTTCCCTTATTATATTCTAAAGGGAGAACTATATTAGTTTTTGAAATAGGCAACAATGCAAAATGTAATAAAGCATAATATTTTGAATGATAAAAAATAAAACTCATAACAAAGAAAATATATAATATTTATACTTCCCAACTAAATACTCAAATTAGAATTGTGCTCATAAACTTTTGAAATAATAATGGTGTCACTCCAGTCAGAGTCCATGTAAAAAGCCTTTTTATCATGTTGCTACTTATAGTATTTTATTTTTATTATTATTTTTTTTTTTGTAATCACAGATTCCTGTCTAACTAGGACATTTCATATGCTGTTTTGTAGATTTGCACCTCAGATAGGGCTTGCAGCTCTTTCTGACCATTATATCACATGGGACATTTCATGTGGGCAGCCTGGGAAGTTCTAATATTATTTCACTACTGTGAAATAATATTAGAGCTTCCCTGAAAATTATACATTTTTTCTTCATAAGTTAATATAAAACACTATGTACTGTCTATTACATCATGCAGCTTCACAAACTCAGATCAGCTGTAGAAATAAATGACATATATGTAAACAAAATGATGATATGAGAAAAAGCAGTGTGAGACCTGTACCACGTCTTGTACTGCACCGTTAAGGCCCCATATATCAACTTTTTTCTATAATATTGTGTAATTAACATGTTTAATGGAGGAAAAACTGATTTTATAGTTACACACTGTGTTTTGTGGTGGCATGTGTGATTATGAAGCTGCAGTGTGAAAAAATTCTTTATCTGCAGTATGCAGATAAAGAATTCTGCACTGCTTTTAACATTCTCAAATTGCATATTATCACACATAAGCTTTAAGTAACAGGAAGAAATTACATTGATAATGGAACCAGAATATTTTCATGTAATTGAGTAGCAAGTGACAAATTCAGTTTCCCAAAAAATAAATAAATAATAATAATAAATAAAAATAAAAAAAATATATAAGAATCTAGTCCCCCCAAAAATTCATTTAAAAGAAATGTTTGTCCTATATACAGGGGCATCTCAAAAACAATGTATACATGCTTTGATGGTCTGTAAATTCCATGTTTATTTTTTTTTAATACTAATCTAATAATTTAGTTGCAAAGAGCAAATATTTTAGATATATGGGCAAAATCATCTAAAAATGTTTGAACTGTTTCACTGTTGCGTTTCCTGGCACTGCTGGCATCTTTGAAACAACTGAAACTGCAAAACATCCATCAGTGTCTCTCTAGAGATTGTTTGCACATTTTTTCTTCAGTAGCTTGCCTTAACTCTCCAAGTGTTGAAGGTTTCACGGTATATATTTTTGGTAACCCTCAAGTGGGGGTTTAAGTCGATGCTACATAGGGTGCCTCATCTTGTTTGAAAAATAAAAGTCCTTGTCCTCATACAGCTGATGCATTGAGGGCAACAATTGATGTCTGAAGCATGTTGAGGTACAGGTGTCCAGTAGCTGTTCCATCTGCAGATTATTGGCAGACCAGTACATGCAGTTTTTTGTAATTGATTATGCCATTTAAACTTGAATGTAGCTTCATCAGACCAGACAGTCTTGTTAAGAAAACTGTACCTCCTCTGCTACTTTTGTCTGAAAACCACTCACAAAAACTCAGTTTAGCAATTGGAATCATCTTCAATTGCTAAACTGAGCATATTGCCTTATGGATTTTTCTTGAAGATTGTGGAAAATCATTATAATACCATAGTTGATATTTTGGGGGCTCATCGATTTCTGAAGTGTTTCTGGATCAGTTTGTTTTGTGGGTTTTTTTTTTTTTTTTTTTTTTTTTGCATGTCTTTCACAGTACCATTAGCTTGAAATTTATTTTTGGATACATGAAATGGTTTTGATTGATTGATTGATTGGTTTGGTTTTTTTATGGCGCATTGGCAGCTGTGGCCATAATGCCGCCCCACATGAAATGGTCACTTGCATTGTAGATTCTCTTTCAAAATTCACATCTTCACTGTCTTTTGGACTTCAGATACATTTTTCAAATTTCTAATATTATTTCAGCACAAAATTTACATTGCTCAAATGTAAGTTGTTGGTTTCTCCATTTTTAGGCACAAAACTCTTAATTGGAGAGGGGGAAGTTATTGATTTATGGATTTTTTAAAGGGTGTATATTATATTCTATAACTCAATTATTAGATTAGCATTAAATAAATAAACATGGGAATTTTATTGACTATCAAAAAGTATGTATAGGTCCTTTGAAACAGAAACCTATTTTTAAGTCCAATGTTATTTACAAAGGGGCATTTGTTAATGCTATCATTATCAAAATGATAACTAGTCACTTTAGCTTTTACCAAAACTTACTAAAGCAAGTGGTATAATGGTGGAAAGGTGATGATGAAACAATTGGTGTGTTGTCACAAATACTGTAGTAATAATATTACAGTTGTTTCATCATCACCTTCCACCATTACTTATTTGATCTACATGTGAGGTTTTTTTGCAGGTGTTGGATAACCAACTGAAAAACTTTGCTTTAATGCAGGCATGTCAATAGACCATGTGCAAGCCCCCCCCCCCCCCCAAAGTATTTTTGAGCTTTTTACAGGTTAATTGTGTTTAGACCCTATATGAAAATAATAGTGTTTTAATATAAAAATTTAAATAAAAATTCATAAATTATATTATATATATATAATATATATATATATATATATATATATATAAAACCTTCATAAAATTTTGCTGGTTATCAGATCATATTTTTTTTTATGCAATGTGAGAAATATGTGAAAAATATTTTAATTTTCCCTAATGCCATATAAGTGTGCTCACTAGTGTAGTTTGTGAGCACTTCTGAATTTTGGCATTCTTTCCTTCCTTCCTGCTTTAGTGCCTTCAGTTATTATGACTTTAGCAGTCAGCTTTTTGACTTGCTAAAAGTGACAGTTATCCCTTGATAAAAGATAGCACCCAGTTTATCTCCTTTTGTAAATGGTTTTTGCATTTAAAAATAGGTTTTCTGTTTCAAAAAATGTGCATATTTTTTTGATAAATGTTGCTCTAGCACTTTCCCACATACAGCATATTAAAATGCAATTTTTTTTTTTAACATTTAA